>NC_059215.1:57386503-57661503 GCF_020615455.1 Coregonus clupeaformis
AGTTGTAAATGAGAACTTGTTCTCAACTGGTTTACCTGGTTAAATAAAGGTGAAATAAAAAAACGTGAGCGGTGTGGTCAGCATGTTAGAAATGTTTCTGCCCTTATGCATTCACAGAATATATTTATATAAGCTGTACAGGGCTCTGTAGCATCAAACAGATGCTAGACATTCAGATATCCAAAGAATGTTTGTTTATTTGTCCAAATCGAAAATACAGGAGAGTGTACACTATTTAATGCTAACTCAAGAGAACTGAATATTCAACAACAATGTTATATGGTAAAAGTGTGTCTCAGGTGTAGAGACACACAAATGCAGAGAACTGTAGTTACATATTGTTACACCAGATAATGTGATTTATCCAAAGATTTTTGCCTACATCTTGTCTATTTCAAGTCTTCTCTCATTGATCGAGACAGGTGGATGTCCACCCCAAAGTGCTGTATGTCATGATGACAGAGACCTGTCTCGATCAATGAGTGAGAAGACTTAAAATAGACATGATGGCGGCGCACATATTGTTAGATTACTTTATGGAGCAAAAAAATTACTTTTTACCAACAGAGCATTTTCTAAATTCAAACTGACCCCTGCAACTGGACACGGACATTTTATGAGACTCCTGTTTCCCGAATCGAGGACGAAGACGGCATCGCTAAGGTTGATTGAAAATTCTCTGCGCTACACCAAACAGTACCTATCCTGTAACTCCCAGTAATAGATACCAAAAATATTTAGTTAAATCACATTATCTGGTGTAACAATATGTAGCTAAGAGAAATGGTGATCAGCAGATGATGGGAGAGGTGGTCATGATGAAATTGCCATTCCAAAGAAACATACAGTAGTAAGTACAGGGAAGACTTGTAAAGCTGTGGGAGGAGTGTTGTCATGATCAAACTGCCATTCAGCTCCTTATGAGTCATCTGCTTGAAATCCAGCATAATGTCTAATCCCTCGAAAGGGATACAGTTCACGGAATCTAGTTCTGCTACAATGACACACGCAGGTAAAGGAATGCTGAACCTCGGCAAGACGGAGCTGCTCTTCCTCCCAGGGAAGGACTGCCCGCTCCATGATCTCGCCATCACGGTTGACAACTCCATTGTGTCCTCCTCCCAGAGTGCAAAGAACCTTGGCGTGACCCTGGACAACACCCTGTCGTTCTCCGCTAACATAAAAGCGGTGACCCGATCCTGGGGGTTCATGCTCTACAACATTCGCAGAGTACGACCCTACCTTACACAGAAAGCGGCACAGGTCCTAATCCAGGCACTTGTCATCTCCCGTATTACTGCAACTCGCTGTTGGCTGGGCTCCCTGCCTGTGCCATTGAACCCCTACAACTTATCCAGAACGCTGCAGCCCGTCTGGTGTTCGACCTTCCCAAGTTCTCTCAAGTCACCCCGCTCCTCCGCACACTCCACTGGCTTCCAGTTGAGGCTCGCATCTACTACAAGACCATGGTGCTTGCCTACGGAGCTGTGAGGGGAACGGCACCTCCTTACCTCTGATCAGACCCTACACCCAAACGAGGGCACTACGTTCATCCACCTCTGGCCTGCTAGCTCCCCTACCTCTGCGGAAGCACAGTTCCTGCTCAGCCCAGTCAAAGCTATTTGCTGCTCTGGCACCCCAATGGTGGAACAAGCTCCCCCACGACGCCAGGACAGCGGAGTGACTGACCACCATCCGGAGACACTTGAAACCCTACCTCTTTAAGGAATACCTGGAATAGTATAAAGTAATCCTTCTACCCCCCTCCCCCCCTAGCTTTAGGGGCTGGTTGTAACGTTGTAGCTTGCTGTTTAGTAGCTAGCCATATCTACGACAAAAAATGTGCTAGCTAGTTGTTTAGCTAGCTAAGTTAGCAAACAGAACATTTATTTGAAAAATAACTTACTTAGCTAGGCACCGTATTTGTCATCTGCCCTCTTGGTGCTGGCATCGGCTGTAGCTGAGCTTCTAGCATTAGCTAAATCCAACTCTTTGTTGTGAATCCTCTTCGCTATATTGTGGTTGAAACATGTATGGTTGAATGTCACCATATAGCTAATAGATGCTCCATTGTTAAATTCGTATCGATGAGAGGAATCACTTGAAACTATTGCTGCTGGTCAATTCTTTAAGTTTTGCCCAAAGGATTGTTGTTAGTGTCTGCCTCCTTTTCAAAAAAGCCTGCTTTGGGGGAAGAACGGGGGCCAGCGCACGAAGCACCGCCCAACACAAGTTGTAGTCTTTCAGAGACTGGAAAAAATGTGTCTGCTTGTATATTTAGCAATGAATCCGCCGATAGGATGTTTGTTCGGTGTAAATAAAGTTCTCTCTCCCCCCTCTCTCTCGCTCTCTCTCTTTCCTCTCTCTCCTGTCTTTCTCCTCTCTCTCTCCTCCCGCTCTCTCTATATACAGTGGGGAGAACAAGTATTTGATACACTGCCGATTTTGCAGGTTTTCCTACTTACAAAGCATGTAGAGGTCTGTAATTTTTATCATAGGTACACTTCAACTGTGAGAGACGGAATCTAAAACAAAAATCCAGAAAATCACATTGTATGATTTTTAAGTAATTAATTTGCATTTTATTGCATGACATAAGTATTTGATCTCATACCAACCAGTAAGAATTCCGGCTCTCACAGACCTGTTAGTTTTTCTTTAAGAAGCCCTCCTGTTCTCCACTCATTACCTGTATTAACTGCACCTGTTTGAACTCGTTACCTGTATAAAAGACACCTGTCCACACACTCAATCAAACAGACTCCAACCTCTCCACAATGGCCAAGACCAGAGAGCTGTGTAAGGACATCAGGGATAAAATTGTAGACCTGCACAAGGCTGGGATGGGCTACAGGACAATAGGCAAGCAGCTTGGTGAGAAGGCAACAACTGTTGGCGCAATTATTAGAAAATGGAAGAAGTTCAAGATGACGGTCAATCACCCTCGGTCTGGGGCTCCATGCAAGATCTCACCTCGTGGGGCATCAATGATCATGAGGAAGGTGAGGGATCAGCCCAGAACTACACGGCAGGACCTGGTTAATGACCTGAAGAGAGCTGGGACCACAGTCTCAAAGAAAACCATTAGTAACACACTACGCTGTCATGGATTAAAATCCTGCAGCGCACGCAAGGTCCCCCTGCTCAAGCCAGCGCATGTCCAAGCCCGTCTGAAATTTGCCAATGACCATCTGGATGATCCAGAAGAGGAATGGGAGAAGGTCATGTGGTCTGATCCATTAATCCATGCATTTGTTACTTCTAGGTTAGACTACTGCAATGCTCTACTTTCCGGCTACCCGGATAAAGCACTAAATAAACTTCAGTTAGTGCTAAATACGGCTGCTAGAATCCTGACTAGAACCAAGAAATTTGATCATATTACTCCAGTGCTAGCTTCCCTACACTGGCTTCCTGTTAAGGCAAGGGCTGATTTCAAGGTTTTACTGTTAACCTATAAAGCGTTACATGGGCTTGCTCCTACCTATCTTTCCGAGTTGGTCCTGCCGTACATACCAATATGTACGCTACGGTCACAAGACGCAGGCCTCCTAATTGTCCCTAGAATTTCTAAGCAAACAGCGGGAGGCAGGGCTTTCTCCTATAGATCTCAATTTTTATGGAACAGTTTGCCTACCCATGTGAGAGACGCAGACTCGGTCTCAACCTTTAAGTCTTTACTGAAGACTTATCTCTTCAGTAGGTCATATGATTGAGTGTAGTCTGGCCCAGGAGTCTTCGGATGGGGCCACAGTGTCTCCGGACCGCTCCTGTCTCAGCCTCCAGTATTTATGCTGCAGTAGTTTATGTGTCGGGGGGCTGGGGTTAGTTGGTTATACCTGGAGTACTTCTCCTGTCTTATCCAGTGTCCTGTGTGAATTTAAGTATGCTCTCTCTAATTCTCTCGTTCTCTCTTTCTCTCTGAGAACCTGAGCCCTAGGACCATACGTCAGGACTACCGGGCATGCTGACACCTTGCTGTCCCCAGTCCGCCTGGCCTTGCTGCTATTCCAGTTTCAACTGTTCTGCCTGCGGTTACGAAACCCCTACCTGTCCCAGACCTGCTGTTTTCAACTCTTAATGATCGGCTATGAAAAGCCAACTGAGAGACCTGAGCCCTAGGACCATACGTCGGGACTACCGGCCGTGGTGACTCCTTGCTGTCCCCAGTCCGCCTGGCCTTGCTGCTATTCCAGTTTTAACTGTTCTGTCTGCGGTTATGGAACCCCTACCTGTCCCAGACCTGCTGTTTTCAACTCTTAATGATCGGCTATGAAAAGCCAACTGAGATTTATTCCTGATTATTATTTGACCATGCTTGTCACTTATGAACATTTTTGAACATCTTGGCATGGTTCTGTTATAATCTCCACCCGGCACAGCCAGAAGAGGACTGGCCACCCCTCATAGCCTGGTTCCTCTCTAGGTTTCTTCCTAGGTTTTGGCCTTTCTAGGGAGTTTTTCCTAGCCACCGTGCTTCTACACCTGCATTACTAGCTGTTTGGGGTTTTAGGCTGGGTGTCTGTACAGCACTTCGAGATATTAGCTAATGTATGAAGGGCTATATAAAATAAAATTGATTGATTGATTGATTGGTCTGATGAGACAAAAATAGAGCTTTTTGGTCTAAACTCCACTCGCCGTGTTTGGAGGAAGAAGAAGGATGAGTACAACCCCAAGAACACTATCCCAACCGTGAAGCATGGAGGTGGAAAAATCATTCTTTGGGATGCTTTTCTGCAAAGGGGACAGGACGACTGCACCTTATTGAGGGGAGGATGGATGGGGCCATGTATCGCGAGATCTTGGCCAATGTTAGAAATTGCGTAATTCAAATCTGGTATTGGAATAAGAATCAAACATAATCAAGAGATATTCAATCCAAGCTAAATTTATTATATGCAAAATGTATGTATGATAAGTATGAAGGTTCGTATATACGGGTCCACTGAAATACCACGCAGGGCACTCAGAGAACTAATCCATTGTTCTGAGTTCTTCTTCAAATACTCTGACAGAGATAGTTCCCACTCTCTGCTGGCCAATCAGAGTAGAGACTGAGCGTGGTTTAGACTTACTCAGCCAATCCGTTGGCGCACCGGCTGGTCCCAGTCCCTTGGCGCTCCACTGTTGCCAGGCATCTAGTTGTTTTGCAACTTATCCAGAAAGTCAGCACTTTTTTGCAGTACCCATGTCCTTGGACGGTTCACAGATCTCAAAGAAGCAGTGTTCGTATCTGTGAGAAATACAAGTCTTATCTATAAGAAATACAAGTTTTATCTCATCCTAGCCCCTAACGTTCCTCACATGAATCACAGCCTGTTATGTGAAACAATTCATATCAGTACAGTATAAACCTTTTATGCTTTAATCATTAATGCATTCTTTGTAAGTTAGTCATCCCATCCAGTTATGAGAAAATAGATCCCCACACCAACAACCTCCTTCCCTCAGTAAGAGCATTGAAGATGGGTCGTGGCTGGGTCTTCCAGCATGACAACGACCCGAAACACACAGCCAGGGCAACTAAGGAGTGGCTCCGTAAGAAGCATCTCAAGGTCCTGGAGTGGCCTAGCCAGTCTCCAGACCTGAACCCAATAGAAAATCTTTGGAGGGAGCTGGAAGTCCGTATTGCCCAGCGACTGCCCCGAAACCTGAAGGATATGGAGAAGGTCTGTATGGAGGAGTGGGCCAAAATCCCTGCTGCAGTGTGTGCAAACCTGGTCAAGACCTACAGGAAACGTATGATCTCTGTAATTGCAAACAAAGGTTTCTGTACCAAATATTAAATTCTGCTTTTCTGATGTATCAAATACTTATGTAATGCAATTAAATGCAAATTAATTACTTTAAAATCATACAATGTGATTTTCTGGATTTTTGTTTTAGATTCCGTCTCTCACAGTTGAAGTGTACCTATGATAAAAATTACAGACCTCTACATGCTTTGTAAGTAGGAAAACCTGCAAAATCGGCAGTGTATCAAATACTTGTTCTCCCCACTGTATGTATGCATGTGTATTTTTGATTGGATATTTAAAAGGAGTTGTATGTGTTAGCAGTTGATGTTATTCTTCAATAACACAGACCCCAAAGCAAATCAGGGGAGAAAAATATATTTATTCAAATAGAACAAATCATAGTTGTTATGCTGGAAGGTAGATGTTCATTCTTCCCTGTCCTCAATGTTTCTCCACTGAACAAAGAGACAGGATGTAGTTTATCGCCTCAAGCCTAGCATGTAGCTGACCAATTAGAATTCCTTGCAATAAAATTGGGCCAATGGCCAAATAGCAAGTATCCTGTTTCAGGCTCAACGTATAGACAATTTGGACCAATGAGAACTTGCCACATGTAGCTATGAGTCCCTGGTTGGAACCTCTACACAGATTCTAAACAGATGTTGAACTGAAAAACAACTATTTCCATTGATCGTTAATTCCCTCTTGACCTCTAGTCCTCTATTGACCACTAGTCCTCTGCGTTGTGTATTTATCTTCAAATATTATTACACTCCCCCCTAGACCATTTAAAAAATAAATATACTTAACATGTATTTTTAGAAAACAATAGAAAACATGAACAAGTAGACAGTCTAAAAAACATTAGCTGTAAGCATAAAATCATTGACATTAAACACCTTCCATTTCTAAACACAAAGGGCATATTTTACTTGCTGTTGCAATAATAAATAGATTTCAAACAAAGTTATTGTCACGTTGTAAAATGATATGAAGAGGCGCAGGAATACGTATTAGTGTTTTTTATTACTCCACCCAACACAATGTACATCATGAAAAAGCAACAGGGACGAAGCCCAAAACAAACACGTGTATATACAGTTGAAGTCGGAATTACATACACCTTAGCCAAATACATTTAAACTCAGTTTTTCACAATTCCTGACATTTAATCCTAGTAAAAATTCCCTGTTTTAGGTCAGTTAGGATCACCACTTTATTTTAAGAATGTGAAGAATAATAGTAGAGAGAATGATTTATTTAAGCTTTTATTTCTTTCATCACATTCCCAGTGGGTCAGAAGTTTACAAACACTCAATTAGTATTCGGTAGCAATGCCTTTCAATTGTGTAACTTGGGTCAAATGTTTCGGGTAGCCTTCCACAAGCTTCCTACAATAAGTTGGGTGAATTTTTGCCCATTCCTCCTGACAGAGCTGGTGTAACTGAGTCAGGTTTGTAGGCCTCCTTGCTCGCACACGCTTTTTCAGTTCTGCCCACACATTTTCTATAGGATTGAGGTCAGGGCGTTGAGATGGCCACTCCAATACCTTGACTTTGTTGTCCTTAAGCCATTTTGCCACAACTTTGGAAGTATGGTTGGGGTCATTGTCCATTTGGAAGACCCATTTGTGACCAAGCTTTAACTTCCTGACTGATGTCTTGAGATCGCTTCAAAATATCCACCAAATTTTCCTTCCTCATGATGCCATCTGTTTTGTGAAGTGCACCAGTCCCTCCTGCAGCAAAGCACCCCCACAGCATGATGCTGCCACTCCCGTTCTTCACGGTTGGGATTGTGTTCTTCGGCTTGTAAGCCTTCCCCTTTTTCCTCCAAACATAACGAAGGTCATTACGGCCAAACAGTTCTATTTTTGTTTCATCAGACCAGAGGACATTTCTCAAAAAAGTATGATCTTTATCCACATGTGCAGTTGCAAACCGTAGTCTGGCTTTTTTATAGCAGTTTTGGAGCAGTGGCTTCTTCCTTGCTGAGTGGCCTTTCAGGTTATGTCAATATAGGACTCGTTTTACTGTGGATATAGATACTTTTGTACCTGTTTCCTCCAGCATCTTCACAAGGTCCTTTGCTGTTGTTCTGGGATTGATTTGCACTTTTCGCACCAAAGTACGTTCATCTCTAGGAGACAGAACGTGTCTCCTTCCTGAGTGGTATGACGGCTGCGTGGTCCCATGGTGTGTATACTTGCGTTCTATTGTTTGCACAGATGAACGTAGTACCATTAGGCGTTTGGAAATTGCTCCCAAGGATGAACCAGACTTGTGGAGGTCTACAACTTGGCTGATTTATTTTGATTTTCCCATGACGTCAAGCAAAGAGGCACTGAGTTTGAAGGTAGGCCTTGAAATACATCCACAGGTACACCTCCAATTGACTCAAATTATGTCAATTATCCAAGATGGCTTAGCAGTGCGGTCATGTATTCCCTTGTGTCCTCGTGTAAATAGCTAGTTTTTAGTTTTTTTGTTTTTTTCGTATATATTTCCCAATCTCACTTCCCATCCTTTACCTAAATATACTTTCCTGCAACCCGCCTCACCCAATGTGGAACGGATTCTATTATTTCTTTATTTTTATCAAGAACCTATGGCTGAAACTAGCCAGCTAACCAGCTAACTAGCTGCTTGCTATTAGCCACCGTTAGTGGTCTTCACCACTGTCCGTGGCCTGCACTACCTACCAGCCAGCTCTAGCCTGGACAATTATCGACAAGTCTGCACAGCGTGCTATCGACCCAGAGCATATCGGAATATCTGCTGGAATCACTGAATCACTGGACCTTAACACCGGACCATCGCAACTAGTTCCACTTCCACTGCTGCGTGGGTGTTGTCATAGCGAAACCATTTTAGTGCTACAGTTCTTTCTGTGGTTTTAAATAGTGCTTCCTCATAGATTGAATCTGGACCTGGGTGTTGGTTATACCAGAGAGTACAGTGTAGGTCAGGGTTCTTCAATTCCGGTCCTGGAGGGCCGAAACACTTCAGTTTTTTATTTCTACCTGGTAGTTAATTGCACTCACCTGGTGTCCCAGGTCTGAATAAGCCCCTGATTAGAAGGAGAGGATGAAAAACAGAGGTGTTTCGGCCCTCCAGGACCGGAATTGAAGAACCCTGGTGTAGGTCATCGGGGGACATTTTAGTGGGGCCTGGTACCACATCATCAGCAAGTTCCATTAAGGTTAGGGGAATATCAGTTATTCCCCCCCATAACAAGTATTGACTATACCAATAACATGGTTCCCCTTCCCCACAGACCACCATATTGTCTCTGACTATGTGTGCTTTCATTCCCCTCTCAGTGGAAATGATGGCCACATTCAATTTAGTCATTACATCACGTCCTAGTCAATTTACCGGACACAGCTTAGATATCAGGACGGGTATGGTTGCCTCTCTGTCACACCCTGGCTCTGGGACTCTATATGTTGAGCCAGGGTGTGTTCATTCTATGTGTTTAATTCTATGTTGGTAATTCTGTTGTGTTTATTTCTATGTTGGCTAGAGTGACTCCCAATCAGAGGCAACGAGTGTCAGCTGTCGTTGGTTGTCTCTGATTGGGAGCCATATTTATACTGTCTATTTTCCCTTTGTGTTTGTGGGTTCTTGTTCCGTGTTGGTCATTGTTACCGTGGACTTCACGAGTCGTTTCTTGTTTTGTTTATTGTTGTCTATTATCACTAAAGATAATAAAGTTTAAACATGTTCGTTCATCACGCTGTGCCTTGGTCTATTCCCTACGACGATCGTGACAGAAGAACCCACCATGCAACGACCAAGCAGCGTGTCCAGGGGCAGCTCTTGGGCTGGACATGGGAGGAAGCGTCGGGAGAAGAGACGGTGGAGGCGCGCCGTAGAGAGGAGCAGCGGCGCCAAACGGGTCAACGTCGGACAGGCGAGAGGCAACCCCAGAAAATTTTTAGGGGGGGGCACACGGCATGGACGAAGGGGCTGACGGAGGCAGAAAAGGGGCGGATTCAGAAGGCCACCAGGTTACGGATACACCACCCTGTACGTCCTGTGCGGATGCCTCACACAGAGTGTGTGAGGGTAGGCATTCAGCCAGGACGGGTTGTGGCCGCTCTTCACTCCAGGTCTCCTATCCGTCTCCACAGCCCGGTTCGGCCTGTCCCTGCTCCACGCACCAAGCCTACGGTGTGCGTCGCCAGCCCGGTCCGGCCTGTCCCTGCTCCACGCACCAAGCCTACGGTGTGCGTCGCCAGCCCAGCCCGGCCTGTCCCTGCTCTACGCACCAAGCCTACGGTGTGCGTCGCCAGCCCAGCCCGGCCTGTCCCTGCTCCACGCACCAAGCCTACGGTGTGCGTCGCCAGCCCGGCCCGGCCTGTTCCTGCCACTCGCACCAAGTCTACGGTGCGCGTCGCCAGCCCGGCCCGGCCTGTTCCTGCCACTCGCACCAAGTCTACGGTGCGCGTCGCCAGCCCGGCCCGGCCTGTTCCTGCCACTCACACCAAGTCTACGGTGCGCGTCGCCAGCCCGGCCCGGCCTGTTCCTGCCACTCGCACCAAGTCTACGGTGCGCGTCGCCAGCCCGGCCCGGCCTGTTCCTGCTACTCGCACTAAGCCAGGGGTGCGAGACGTCAGCCTGGTAAGGCCTGTTCCTGCTACTCGCACTAAGCCAGGGGTGCGAGGCGTCAGCCTGGTAAGGCCCGTCCCTCCTCCACGCACCAAGCCAGGGGTGCGAGTCGTCAGCCTGGTAAGGCCCGTTCCTCCTCCACGCACTAAGCCAGGGGTGCGAGTCGTCAGCCTGGTAAGGCCCGTTCCTCCTCCACGCACCAAGCCAGGGGTGCGCGTCGTCAGCCTGGTAAGGCCCGTTCTTCCTCCACGCACCAAGCCAGGGGTGCGCGTCGTCAGTCCAGCACAACCCGTGCCTGGGTCACCGGTGCCTGGTAAGGTACCGGTCAACTGCTCCACTATGGAGCTGAAGCTACCCGCTCCTGCTAAGTCCAGTTTAGCTCCAGCCGGCGGGGCCAGACTGGACCAGGGGCGCTATGGGGGGTTTATTGGAGGGTGGTGGTCAAGGCCGGAGCCAGAACCGCCGCCGAGGAGGTATGCCCGCCCAGCCCTCCCCTGTTTTGTTCAAGTTGAGGCGCGGTCGCAGTCCGCGCCTTTAGGGGGGGGGGGTACTGTCACACCCTGGCTCTGGGACTCTATATGTTGAGCCAGGGTGTGTTCATTCTATGTGTTTAATTCTATGTTGGTAATTATGTTGTGTTTATTTCTATGTTGGCTAGAGTGACTCCCAATCAGAGGCAACGAGTGTCAGCTGTCGTTGGTTGTCTCTGATTGGGAGCCATATTTATACTGTCTATTTTCCCTTTGTGTTTGTGGGTTCTTGTTCCGTGTTGGTCATTGTTACCGTGGACTTCACGAGTCGTTTCTTGTTTTGTTTATTGTTGTCTATTATCACTAAAGATAATAAAGTTTAAACATGTTCGTTCATCACGCTGCGCCTTGGTCTATTCCCTACGACGATCGTGACACTCTCCTCCTGATTGGTCATGTTTTAGGGTTATTGGGGCTGATAACCTTTCAATAAATTGATGACCACAGGCAGATGATTTTCTCCCCATCAAGCCTCACTCCCTCTGGTTTGTCTGCTGAACAGATTGCTGTCCTGCAAGCCCCTGTATCGCAATTTTCTTTCCCATTACTGTCAATGTCAAATTAGGTTTCTGTTCCTGTTGAAGTGCTAGGTCAATAGTAGCCAATTCAAACACCTCACAACTTGTATCAATGGGCTCCTCAGTCTCTTCCTCACTAGAATCTACTCCCAGCAGAACTGACAAAAAAAACAAAAACAGACTGTGATTTCCAGGACACTGCCCCTTTGTTCTGGCCTCACTATCTCTCCGAGAGTTGGCATGACTCAACTCCCTTTAGGTCTCTCTTAATGAGTGTTGCTGTGCCCCAGCCAATCAGGGTCTTTTTAATGGTTCTGCTTATCTCTGGTCTCATTCCACTGAGGAACGCTATCTTTAGTTGCTGATGGTAGGGAAAATCACTCCCCTGTCTCTGGTCTGGCTCGGGTATGCCACTGTTTGCGTTAAACACATCTTTAAGCCTCTCTAAGTACTGACTGACAGTCTCACTATCCACTCATGTACTTTAGAGAAGTCTGCATGACGATGGTAATGTTCTCTGAGGCTATTACACAATTCAGTTATTTTCCCAACATAATCTCTGTGATCGGCCCATGGCAAAAGTGCCCTCTGGGCATCTCCTGAAACCCACTGCCCTCTAACGGCAGCCCAAACCTTACTATTCCTGTTTTGGGGTGGTTCATTCCTTCTACCGCTCGGGCCACGTCCCTCTGTGTTCATGGCCTCTATACATCTAAGGTTGCTGGGGCCCCTTCATTCCCTGCCAATAGATTAGGTAAGGCTATCATTGGGTACTGGCCCCCTCCTACTCTCTCATCTCCTGACTCATACTGACTCCCTCCTGAGCTTAGCTCTGAATCCTCCTGTTCCTCTCTCCTAAATGGACTTTTGTTGTGGGGTTCAAGTCTCCTCAGGGACCTGGGTGTTCCACCCTTCGGTCCCTTGACCCCCCTATTGTACCCTAGTACTCTAGTTACTTTCTTAGCCTTCTCTTTCTGGCTTTCTGCTCTTTAACTTCCTTTCTCTTGGCCTCAGCCATGTACCTCTCTAGCTTTCTCCTTGTCTCGTCTTTCTCTCTTTTCAACTCCTATCTGACTTTCTCTGCCCTTGTCCTGTACTCCTCTACCTTTTGCTCTTCCTCACCCTTTATCCTCCCTTCCTCCTCCAGCCCCTCCTTCCTCATAGGGAGGGGGGGGAGGACGTTGTTCCCCTGCACTCTCCTTCTCCTCACTATGTACTGCATTACCCAAAGTAATACGATCCTTTCCTGTAGTATGCACCTCGCACTTACATATTGCTAGCTTTTTTGGTAATAGTACTGCATCTAGGAGGTCAAGAATCAACTCTGCATGTGTAATTGGTTTACCCAAAGTCGCAACCATTCCTCTATTCTTCCACTGGGCAGCAAAGACATGTACAGTATTAAAGGCGTATGCACTGTCGGTATAGATAGTTATAACCTTCCCTTTACCCAGTTGGCATGCTTTTGTTAATACCACTATCTCTGCCTGCTGGGCAGAGTAGTTTCTTGGCAAGGGTTCAGCAGCTAGAACCTCGTTCTGTCACCACAGCATAACCAGTTGCATTGGTGCCATCAGGATTCTTCCTAGAAGATCCATCAACAAACACTGTTACTTCACAACATGGTATAGCTAAGTCTGTTAAGTCAGGCCTGGGTAGTATTATTTTTTCAGTTTCTTCAATACAGTTATGGGGACTACCATAATTTACAACAGGAACTAATGTTGCAGGATTCAATGTTGTACATCATTCAATAGTTAGATTTGGCATGTTCAGCAATACTATCATACAAGATAGGTGTCGTGCTGGTGACATGTACGCCATCTTGTGTTCCAATAGCAGAATTGATACTGCATGTGGAACTTTTAAGGATAGATTATTTTATTTTTATTTTTTATTTATTTTTTGTTCATGGTATAGTGGTATAGATCATGGTATAGAACAATTGAAGCTGAATCCTGCACTGCATTAGCAGCTGCCACAACTGATTGCAAACAGACAGGCATTGCCTGAGCCACCTCATCAAGACTTGAAGAAAAATATGCAACGGGTTTATTTTTGTCCCCATGTTTTTGTGTCAGTACTGATGTCATATATCCCTCTCTACAATCCACAGTTTGAGTAAATGGTCTATCATATCTAGGTCAATAATTGCTTATTTTCCTCAAATTGCAAATCAGCCTCGTTATTCCAAATTATTTTATCATGTGCTGCCATAGCTTTTCCATAGATAAGATCACTCAATTTTCCAGTGTGTAACGCATAATGGGGAATCCATGCTCGACAGTAATTAATCATTCCCAAAAAGCTCATAATTTGTTTCTTATTCAGAGGTTTAGGAGCTTCTAATATTTTAGGGTTCTCCCATCCTGTGTTATCGTGTGACCTAAATAAATTACCTCTTTCTACCAGAGTTGTAGTTCCTTTTTACTGACCTTGTGTCCTTGTCCTGCCATAAAGGTTAACAACTGGAGAGTATCCTTTTTACACCCCTCCTCTGAGGGGTTTGCTACCAGTATATCATCGACGTATATAAAAATGTGGCTCCCCTCTTGGAGTTCGAACATTCCCATATTCATACGACTTTCATATCACATTCACACAACACCTGGAATCACCCCTTTCTGTTTATGTAGTCTTGACTAGTCCCCCAGAATTATCTCATACCGTTACAGAGGAATGTATCCCCTCAAATGTAATCTTGACAATTCCTGACAGTCTCATACAACAGGAATGGGTTCTCCCTTTCCTAGTGATCTTAACCGTCCAAATTTACTCAATTACATCCTTTCTTTTACTTTTTGTATTTGTTTAACCCAGATTATTTGTTGAACATTACTGTTCTATAATCTACTACAGGTTCATCCCCTTAGGTATGCTTTCAATAGTTCCTTCTATTTCAATACCGGGGTAGTTTCGTTTGGTAATGGCCTATTACCGTGAATCATTACGGACCCACCCTAAGCAATCCCAGACTGCTTCACTTTTAATTGGCTAATCCATTGATCTGTTGCTACTTTGAATTATGACGTTTACTTCAGTCAATATTTTAGCAAGTTCTCAAATCAATTTCCCCAATTAATGAATAAAGACTACTGACCTTATCCTTGCAACCGAGATTCAATGTAGGTTGGATTCCGTCTCTGTCATTATCAGGTGTTCTCTGGCCTGTGTTATTGAACCCTTAAGGCCAAAGGGCAGGTCTTTCTATTTACGAATGTATCATTCGCCCGTCGACGGTTTTCAGAGTTACCTGGAATGACAGAGGCAGGTATTGTTATCTGTCTCGAAGGACCAAGCTGTTAAGATAATTATTTACTCTCAATAGTTGAACTCAACTATTTCAGTTTGTGTGTTTCCCAAAGTTTGTAAGACTTTGGTTCAAGAAACGGACAGAGCATCAGTGCAATAGTCAGGTCTTTATTCGAGAATTCTGTTAACACAATTTTAGAGTCCATCTTTTATACACACACGTAATACAAAAATCCCACCCCGCTTTAGGTGGGCTGTATATTTCCACTGTACATGGGTTTAGCTCATGTTTTCCTCTGCTCTCCTGACCATCAGGTCACACACACACATACACATGTTCTTATCATAGTCTACTCCCTGCTCGGGCAGGCTGCATTCCTCAGTTATCCCCGTTCTCACAATATCCTGCAACATATTTCATACTCTCTTCCAAGCCTAACAGTTCTCCTTCTTCTTTGCCGTCCGGCCCAACTCCCACTCACATTGCCAAACAGCAACACAATGTAATGTCATCTTGCCCTACGCTCACACATTACCAGGTAGTAGATTCTAACACATCTCACACAGTTTCGGAGTGTAATAATTAGTCACTACCAAGAAAGTACTAATCATACTTAAAACAAGAACATTTCACAACTCTATTTAAGGGTGGAACATTTAGTCATTACTTTTAACCTGTATATATATTTTAATTTCTATATCAGTCAATCACCGCATTCTTATTGGCAGACTAAATAGTCTTGGTTTCTCAAATGACTGCCTCGCCTGGTTCACCAACTACTTCTCAGATAGAGTTCAATGTGTCAAATCGGAGGGCCTGTTGTCTGGACCTCTGGGAGTCTCTATGGGGGTGCCACAGAGTTCAATTCTCGAGCCGACTCTATTCTCTGTGTATATCAATGATTTCGCTCTTGCTGCCGGTGACTCTCAAATTCACTTCATACGAAGACGACACCATTTTGTATACATCTGGCCCTTCATTGGACACTGTGTTAACAAACCTCCAAACGAGCTTCAATGCTAGTAAAACTAAATGCATGCTCTTCAATCGAACGCTGCTTGCACCCGCTCGCCCGACTAGAATCACTACTCTCGGCGGGTCTCACTTAGAATATGTGGACAACTACAAATACCTAGGTGTCTTGTTAGACCGTAAACTCTCCTTCCAGACACATTAAGAATCTCCAATCCAAAGTTAAATCTAGAATCGGCTTCCTATTTCGCAACAAAGCCTCCTTCACTCATGCTGCTAAACATGCCCTCGTAAAACTGAATATCCTACCGATCCTTGACTTCGGCGATGTCATTTGCAAAATAGCTTCCAACACTCTACTCAGCAAATCGGATGTAGTCTATCACAGTGCCATCCGTTTTGTCACCAAAGCCCCATATACTATCCACCGTTGTGACCTGTACGCTCTCGTTGGCTGGCCCTCACTACATATTCGTCGCCAAACACACTGGCACCAGGTCATCTATAAATCACTTCTAGGCAAATCCCCGCCTTATCTTAGATCATTGGTCACCATAGCAACACCAGTATATTTCACTGGTCATCCCCAAAGCCAACACCTCCTTTGGCTGCCATTCCTTCCAGTTCTCTGCTGCAAATGACTGGAACGAACTGCAGAAATCTCTGAAGCTGGAGACACTTACAGTGAGGGAAAAAAGTATTTGATCCCCTGCTGATTTTGTAAGTTTGCCCACTGACAAAGACATCATCAGTCATCAGTCTCTTTTTTTAACAGTGAGAGACAGAATAACAACAAAAAAAACCAGAAAAATGCATGTCAAAAATGTTATAAATTTATTTGCATTTTAATGAGGGAAATAAGTATTTGACCCCTCTGCAAAACATGACTTAGCACTTGGTGGCAAAACCCTTGTTGGCAATCACAGAGTTCAGACGTTTCTTGTAGTTGGCCACCAGGTTTGCACACATCTCAGGATGGATTTTGTCCCACTCTTTGCAGATCTTCTCCAAGTCATTAAGGTTTCGTGGCTGACGTTTGGCAACTCGAAACTTCAGCTCCCTCCACAGATTTTCTATGGGATTAAGGTCTTGAGACTGGCTAGGCCACTCCAGGACCTTAATGTGCTTCTTCTTGATCCACTCCTTTGTTGCCTTGGCCATGTGTTTTGGGTCATTGTCATGCTGGAATACTCATCCACGATCCATTTTCAATGCCCTAGCTGAGGGAAGGAGGTTCTCACCCAAGATTTGATGGTACATGGCCCCGTCCATCGTCCCTTTGATGCGGTGAAGTTCTCCTGTCCCCTTAGCAGAAAAACACCCCCAAAGCACAATTGGTCCAGCGTCATCCAAGGTAGGGGAGGGTTTGGCCGGCAGGGATGTGGGTTCGTTTCCCACGGGGGGCCAGTATGACAAAAAAAACAAAAAAAGACATGTATGCATTCACTAACTGTAAGTCGCTCTGGATAAGAGCGTCTGCTAAATGACTAAAATGTAAATGTTTCCATCTCCATGTTAGACGATGGGGATGGTGTTCTTGAGGTCATAGGCAGCATTCCTCCTCCTCCAAACACGGCGAGTTGAGTTGATGCCAAAGAGCTCGATTTTGGTCTCATCTGACCACAACACTTTCACCCAATTCTCCTCTGAATCATTCAGATGTTCATTGGCAAACTTCAGACGGGCCTGTATATGTGCTTTCTTGAGCAGGAGGACCTTGCGGGCGCTGCAGGATTTCAGTCCTTCACAGCGTAGTGTGTTACCAATTGTTTTCTTGGTGACTATGGTCCCTGCTGCCTTGAAATCATTGACAAGATCCTCCAGTGTAGTTCTGGGCTGATTCCTCACCGTTCTCATGATCATTGCAACTCCACGAGGTGAGAACTTGCATGGAGCCCCAGGCCGAGGGAGATTTACAGTTATTTTGTGTTTCTTCCATTTGCGAATAATCACACCAACTGTTGTCACCTTCTCACCAAACTGCTTGGCGATGGTCTTATTGCCCATTCCAGCCTTGTGTAGGTCTACAATCTTGTCCCTGACATCCTTGGAGAGCTCTTTGGTCTTGGCCATGGTCTTGGCCTCCCTTTAAGAGTGTGCTCCTAATCTCAGCTCGTTACCTGTATTAAAGACACCTGGGAGCCAGAAATCTTTCTGATTGAGAGGTGGTCAAATACTTATTTTCCCTCATTAAAATGCAAATCAATTTCTAACATTTTTGACATGCGTTTTTCTGGATTTTTTTGTTGTTATTCTGTCTCTCACTGTTCAAATAAACCTACCATTAAAATTATAGACTGATCATTTCTTTGTCAGTGGGCAAACGTAGAAAATCAGCAGGGGATCAAATACTTTTTTCCCTCACTGTATCTCCCTCACTAACTTTAAGCATCAGTTGTCAGAGCAGCTTACTGATCACTGCACCTGTACACACCCCATCTGTAATTAGCCCACCCAACTACCTCATCCCCATATTGTTATTTACATTATTTATTTTGCTCATTTGCACCCCAGTATCTCTATTTGCACATCATCTTCTGCACATCTATCACTCCAGTGTTAATACTAAATTGTAATTATTTTGCAATATGGTCTATTTATTGCTTTACCTCCATAACTTACTACATTTGCACACACTGAATATAGATTTTCTATTGTGTTATTGACTGTACATTTTGTTTATTCCATATGTAACTCTGTGTTGTTGTTTTTATCACACTGCTTTGCTTTATCTTGGCCAGGTCGCAGTTGTAAATGAGAACTTGTTCTCAACTGGTTTACCTGGTTAAATAAAGGTGAAATAAAATACAAATACAAATTAGCCTATCAGAAGCTTCTAAAGCCATGACATCATTTTCTGGAATTTTCCAAACTGTTTAAAGGCACAGTCTACTTAGTGTATGTAAACTTCTGACCCACTGGAATTGTGATACAGTGAATTATAAGTGAAATAATCTGTGTCACACCCTGGCTCTGGGGACTCTATATGTTGAGCCAGGGTGTGTAGATTCTATGTGTTTGTGTTTCTGTGTTTTAGTTCTATGTGTTCTATTTCTTTGTTGGCCAGAGTGGTTCCCAATCAGAGGCAACGAGTGTCAGCTGTTGCTGGTTGTCTCTGATTGGGAGCCATATTTATACAGGCTGTTTTCCCACAATAGTTGTGGGATCTTGTTCCGTTTGGTTTGTTCCGTGTTGGTTGTGTTTAACCGTAGGACTGCACGTATCGTTTGTTGTTTTGTTTGTATTATCACTTAAGATAAAAAATATGTTCGTTCATCACGCTGCGCCTTGGTCTACTCCGTTCAACGATCGTGACAGAAGATCCCACCATACCAGGACCAAGCAGCGTGTCCAGGAGCAGGCAGCCTGGATGTGGGAGCAGATCTTGGACGGGCAGGGGTCCTGGACCTGGGAGGAAATCCAGGCCGGGATGGATCGCCGTCCATGGAAGGAGACGGTAGAGGCGCGATAGAGAGAGGAGCAACGGCGTCAACAGGGTCGTCGTCGGACGGACGAGAGGCAACCCCCAAAATTTTTTAGGGGGGGGCACACGGCATGGGCGACGGGGCAGCAGAAGGCAGCTACAGGGAGTATTGGGAGGTTAGGTGAGGAGGCCACCAGGTTAAGGGGGCTATTGGCCCAGAGGGAGCAGGAATTAGTGGTGCAGAGGGTGGAACTACTGGAGGCGATAAGGGAGAAGGTGAGAATAGAGGCACGGCGAGAGGAACTGGGTAGGCAGCTGAGGGAGCGGAGGGTTATGACGAAACCCAGTCCCGCTCCTCACACCAAGCAAGTGGTGTGAGTCACCAGTCCGGTCCGGCCCGTTCCTGCTCCCCGCACTAAGTTAATGGTGCGCGTCGCCAGTCCGGCCCGGCCTGTTCCTGCCCCTCGCACCAAGCCTACGGTGCGCGTCGCCAGCCCGGCCCGGCCTGTTCCTGCTCCACGCACCAAGCCTACGGTGCGCGTCGCCAGCCCGGCCCGGCCTGTTCCTGCTCCACGCACCAAGCCTACGGTGCGCATCGCCAGCCCGGCCCGGCCTGTTCCTGCTCCCCGCACCAAGCCTACGGTGCGCGTCGCCAGCCCGGCCCGGCCTGGCCTGTTCCTGCCACTCGCACCAAGCCTACGGTGCGCGTCACCAGCCCGGCCCGGCCTATTCCTGCTCCACGCACCAAGCCTACGGTGCGCGTCGCCAGCCCGGCCCGGCCTGTTCCTGCTCCCCGCACCAAGCCTACGGGGCGCGTCGCCAGCCCGGCCCGGCCTGTTCCTGCCACTCGCACCAAGCTTACGGTGCGCGTCGCCAGCCCGGCCCGGCCTGATCCTGCTCCACGCACCAAGCCTACGGTGCGCGTCGCCAGCCCGGCCCGGCCTGTTCCTGCTCCACGCACCAAGCCTACAGTGCGCGTCGCCAGCCCGGCCCGGCCTGTTCCTGCCACTCGCACCAAGCCTACGGTGCGCGTCGCCAGCCCGGCCCGGCCTGTTCCTGCCACTCGCACCAAGCCTACGGTGCGCGTCGCCAGCCCGGCCCGGCCTGTTCCTGCTCCACGCACCAAGCCTACGGTGCGCGTCGCCAGCCCGGCCCGGCCTGTTCCTGCTCCACGCACCAAGCCTACGGTGCGCGTCGCCAGCCCGGCCCGGCCTGGCCTGTTCCTGCCACTCGCACCAAGCCTACGGTGCGCGTCGCCAGCCCGGCCCGGCCTGTTCCTGCCAATCGCACCAAGCCTACGGTGCGCGTCGCCAGCCCGGCCCGGCCTGTTCCTGCCACTCGCACCAAGCCAGGGGTGCGCATCGTCAGCCCGGTACGGCCCGTTCCGGCTCCACGCACCAAGCCAGGGGTGCGCGTCGTCAGTCCGGCACAACCCGTGCCTGGGTCACCGGTGCCTGGTCAGGTACCGGTCAGCTGCTCCACACCGGAGCTTAAGCAATCCGCTCCTACGATGTCCAGTCCAGCTCCAGCCAGCGGGGCCAGACCGGACCAGGGGCGCTACGGGGGATTATTGGAGGGTGGTGGGCAAGCCCGAGCCGGAACCGCCTCCGAGGAGGAATGCCCACCCAGCCCTCCCCTGTTTTGTTTATGTGGAGGCGCGGTCGCAGTCCGCGCCTTTAGGGGGGGGGTACTGTCACACCCTGGCTCTGGGGACTCTATATGTTGAGCCAGGGTGTGTAGATTCTATGTGTTTGTGTTTCTGTGTTTTAGTTCTATGTGTTCTATTTCTATGTTGGCCAGAGTGGTTCCCAATCAGAGGCAACGAGTGTCAGCTGTTGCTGGTTGTCTCTGATTGGGAGCCATATTTATACAGGCTGTTTTCCCACAATAGTTGTGGGATCTTGTTCCGTTTGGTTTGTTCCGTGTTGGTTGTGTTTAACCGTAGGACTGCACGTATCGTTTGTTGTTTTGTTTGTATTATCACTTAAGATAATAAATATGTTCGTTCATCACGCTGCGCCTTGGTCTACTCCGTTCAACGATTGTGACAATCTGTCTGTAAACAATTGTTGGAAAAATTTATTGTGTCATGCACAAAGTAGATGTCCTAACCGACTTGCCAAAACTGTAGTTTGTTAACAAGAAATTTGTGGAGTGGTTGAAAAATAAGTTTTAATGACTCCAACCTAAGTGTATGTAAACTTCCGACTTCTTCAACTGTATATAAACAATCCATGGGACGAGACCCGTAATAACAAGAGCACAATACACGGTACTCACAAGACCAACGGACATGGGACAATAATCAACAAGGACAGAGGACACATGTATACACATACTAATCAGGGGGAATGGGAACCAGGTGTGTGTAATGAGACAAGACAGTCCCGGGTTGGTGGTAATGAACCGGGTCCGTGACGCCTAGAAGGCCGGTGACGTAGACCTCCGGACCTGGTGAATGGAATGAGCAGCAGTACCGTGGGGATCCGTGACAGTTATAGAAAATAAGTATTAACAGGTGCGATGGAGATGACCCTTATGATTCCTACCACATCCTGTATTAGGAGGAAACTCACAAATAATGTTTTTGTCTGCAAGACAATAATATTCAATTGTCCTATTGGCAAGGTAATCATTCACAGAGTCCTTTAAAAGTGACCAGTTGTTCCACACCGGTATCAGTACCACATAGATAACTACTTGAGAGTATGTTCTGACAGCCTGCCGGTAGTGAGGAATTCTTCTTCCGTTCCACCGGTTGATAAGGACGTCTCTAATGAACACTTCACCAGTGATCTTGTATCGTTTCTGGTACAGGCCTTTGGTCAAGGGATATTACTGCAGCTTCAGACGATAGATTATCATAACCTGTAATGAAGGAAAAAAAGTAAACATGTCCTGGTTTCAAGAGAAATGTATATTTCACTTAGATTTCCCTAAGTAAGCATGTCCCAATTTTCAGGAAAAAGTTGACATTTCACCTAGATATCCCTAATATGATGATTGCGGTGTACAACATAGAAGCTTATCAGGTTCTGATCATCTTACTATGCTTCTTCACCCGAGATCAGCCTCCGACTGCTAATCAATCAGTTATTTATTCTCCAGGCTCCGCTTTGTCATCAAAATGGATAATAATAATAATAATAATATGCCATTTAGCAGACGCTTTTATCCAAAGCGACTTACAGTCATGCGTGCATACATACTTTTTTTTTTGTGTATGGGTGGTCCCGGGGATCGAACCCACTACCTTGCCGTTACAAGCGCCGTGCTCTACCAGCTGAGCTACAGAGGACCACAACCTTACAATGAGTGACATGTATCCACCATAATTTTCCCTGAACTGTCACTGCTGACCTCGTTATGTGCAAAACTTGATAAGGACATTCCCATTTTGGCCCTAATGTGTCTGTTACATATTTTTTCACCATCACCCACTGTCCTGGCACTACGTCATGTCCCCCCTCGGGAGTTATTCCCCACGCCTCTTTTACTGGTCTGTCTATGAATTCTCGAATCAGAATATTAGCTGTGTGTTGTGCGGTTCCTTTCTTAGTAGAGTAGGCTTCAACCCATCGTGAGAAACGATCAACAACAATCAGCACATCTTCCTGTCCTTTACGTTTGGCCAGCGTGATGTAGTCAAGCTGTAAATGTCTGAAGGGTCCTGGTGGGGCAGGCGCTCGTCGTGCCTGTACCTTCACTCGTCCCTTGGTGTTGTTTTCCATACAAATGTTGCAATTCGTCACGACAGCCTCAGCCTCTTTCCGCACACCAGGATTCCACCATTTGCACACAAAACGATAAAATGTATTGTTCACACCAATGTGTCCCAAAGATTGGATCTGTGTCACCATTTAGGGTAAGAGTGCATTTGGTGCTACACATCTCAGGTTGTATTTCCACACACCTTTTTGATTGAGTTTGCACCCTGCAGCCATCCATTCCCACACTTCATATTTTGGTGCACTTTACATGTCTCTAATGTGTTGTAATTTATCCAAGGTGTATTTCCTAATCAGTTAAGGTGACAGAGGTGTTCTCTTGGCAGCCATCTTGGCAGCTCTGTCAGTCAGATCATTACCTTTACTCTCGTCTGTGAAGATTTTTCCATGTGCTTTCATTTTCAAAATTGCAACTTGTCCAGGTAACTGGAGAGCATTCAGTAGAGCCATCACCTCTGGTCCATTCTTCACAGGACCTCCCAGTGATGTCATGAATCCTCTGTTTTTCCATATTTTTCCAAAATCATGGGTAACACCAAAAGCATACCTTGAGTCTGTGTAGATATTAGCTGTTGTTCCTTCAGCCTGTTTGCATGCTAATGTCAAAGCCACCAATCACATTGTCCATTGTAGTAACTGCCCAGCCTGCCTTCCTCACACCCCCCCCCCCCCCTCCACAATGCTTGAACCGTCTGTGTATAAGATAAACTCAGGGTTTTCCAACTGATTACTTTTAATAAACCCATCAGAGAGCTGATCCAAAACCAACTCGCAACAGTCGTGTTCAAGTAATGTGGTGTCTAGAGGAAACATCAGACTAGCTGGATTAGATGGTGTGCCACGTTATATGATGGTGTTAGGAGGCTCCAACGCAGCTCGATTCATTGTCAAAAGAGTTTGAACAGCCTGTGGACACTTGATGGTAAGATGTTGGTCGAGAACAAGCGATGCCACCATTGACAAAGCGACGTAAGTAGCCTGCATAACAAAGACTAACAACTGTAACCCATCATAAGGATGTAGATTGTAGAGTTTGTTATATCGCTTGAAATGGTCCCATGTCTTCTTACCCATGTCTCGTGGATGCTTCAAAGTCTTTGACCATTCATCCAACTGTTTTGGAGATGCTGATTTATGTGTGATTACTGTCACTGGAGGTTTGTCTTTACTCCCTTTAACAGCCTGTGTTCTGGTTGGCCTGAGACATCATTCGTCACCGCTGTCAGAATCTGTTCACTCAAAGCCGGGCAGTGCTGAACAGATGCTTGAAACCCGATCTGCCTTGCACAACTCAGCATGAGGGTATATTGAGGGAACAAAGACCCCATAGTCTGCCTTTTCTACCCTTACATTCTGTAATTGTTTAATTTCGTATTTTAATGTTTTAATCTGTTCACCAAGAGCCCTCACTCTCTTTATCTCTCTGCAATGTCCTATCATGATTATCTCGAAGGAATTCATCATCTCGTTTTTTGACTTCGGCTAATACAGTTAAAGACCATAGTGTCTTTGTCAATGAGTTAGACATTCTCTGTATTTTTCCCCAAGCTTTTTGTATATCAGATTCCATATTCCATCTTTGTCAACAATGACAGAATAGTTATTTCTTATCTCGTCCCTACACTTCTCTACTTTGAAATGGTTCTTTATATCACTAGACAGTGAATTTAATATATTTTTCATGTTCACATCCGGAGCAGCTGTCCCGCCCTTTTTAAGTGTTTTTCTCTCACTTGAAGATGCCATTACTCCAACTTCAAAAGTTGTATAATATACACTACAGGTCAAAAGTTTTAGAACACCTACTCATTCAAGGGTTTTCTTTATTTTTACTATTTTCTACATTGTAGAATAATAGTGAAGACATCAAACTATGAAATAACACATATGGAATCATGTAGTAACCAAAAAAAGTGTTAAACAAATCAAAATATATGTTATATTTGAGATTCTTCAAATAGCCACCCTTTGCTTTGATGCACACTCTTGGCATTCTCTCAACCAGCTTCACCTGGAATGCTTTTCCAACAGTCTTGAAGGAGTTCCCACATATGCTGAGCACTTGTTGGCTGCTTTTCCTTCACTCTGCGGTCTGACTCATCCTAAACCATCTCAATTGGGTTGAGGTCAGGGGTTTGTGGAGGCTAGGTCATCTGATGCAGCACTCCATCACTCTCCTTCTTGGTAAAATAGCCCTTACACAGCCTGGAGGTGTGTTGGGTCATTGTCCTGTTGAAAAACAAATGATAGTCCCACTAAGCCCAAACCAGATGGAATTGCATATCACTGCATAATGCTGTGGTAGCCATGCTGGTTAAGTGTGTTCTTGAATTCTAAATAAATCACAGACAGTGTCACCAGCAAAGCACCCCCACACCATAACACCTCCTCCTCCATGCTTCACGGTGGGAAATACACATGCAGAGATCATCCTTTCACCCACTCTGTAGCTCAGTTGGTAGAGCATGGCGCTTGCAACGCCAGGGTTGTGGGTTCGTTTCCCACGGGGGGCCAGTATGAAAATGTATGCACTCACTAACTGTAAGTCGCTCTGGATAAGAGCGTCTGCTAAATGACTAAAATGTAAATGTAAACAAAGACACGGCGGATGGAACCAAAAATCTCCAATTTGGACTCCAGACCAAAGGACGAATTTCCACCAGTCTAATGTCCATTGCTTGTGTTTCTTGGCCCAAGCAAGTCTCTTCTTATTATTGGTGTCCTTTACAAGTGGTTTCTTTGCAGCAATTCAACCAAGCCTGATTCACACAGTCTCCTCTGAACAGTTCATGTTGAGATGTGTATGTTACCTGAACTCTGTGAAGGATTTATTTGGGCTGCAATTTCTGAGGCTGGTAACTCTAATGAACGTATGCTCTGCAGCAGAGGTAACTCTGGGTCCTCCATTCCTGTGGCGGTCCTCATGAGAGCCAGTTTCATCATAGCGCTTCATGGTTTTTGTGACGTCACTTGAAGAAATCTTCAAAGTTCTTGAAATGTTCCGTATTGACTGACCTTCATGTCTTAAAGTAATGATGGACTGTCGTTTCTCTTTGCTTATTTGAGCTGTTCTTGCCATAATATGGACTTGGTCTTTTGCCAAATAGGGCTATCTTCTGTTGATGAATTTACAAACGCCAACACCTGGTGAATATGACCGGTGTCAGTAAATGTAGGTAAAAAAAGTTGTAGTTAGTCAAGAACGCTCTAGATAACATGTAAACAACCTAACCAGCTCTGCTACAGCAAATAAAATGGTCCGAGTGAGATGCTCTCTCATTTGTGTCTGGAAGTAGCTAGCTAGAAAGCTATCCAACTTTAGCCAGTTAGCTTGGGTGCTTGGTTGGGACAAGCATGCATTGGCAGGCCAGCTGCAGAAGGACGAGGAGGCTACAATTCCCCATCGTTTATCAGTGCAATTTTGATGGCCAACTAGCTGAAAAGTTTGAGAGGGTTTATCTAATGTACCTTCATTTGATTTCAGCTCATCTTGCTCTGGCTAGCATTAGTTGTTGATCTTGTTGTTGTTGATGTGTATAACTGCGGGAGAGACAGCCTACCTTTTCATGGTTGTTTGATCAATAGGACTGTAAAGTTCACAAATGTAGGAGGACTCCCTTGGTGTTTACATATTTGCAGAAATCCTTTCAGGTGTATTTTGTGGCTTTTGGCAAATGCTTCCTAATGATCTAAAGTCACACTGCTGCAACTGCCTGTATACACACAGTCCAGTTCAAAGTTAATGATTGCAGGCCCGTGTGGCAAATGGCTTGTTTGTATAAAGGCCTACTGTAGCTTTGATTGGCTATAGTTCACCGGTCTGTGTCGACAGATGTTTTTATTCAGTTCCACGATAAATGCAACAATGTTTCACACAAATAAGTTATTTTCAAAGAGATGGCTAACAACAGCAAGCGCGCAGCAATAAAAAACACAGTTCCACTCACCAGATGATGATCATTTGACACTTAACTTCTTCTCTAAAGTTATTCTTGAAAAGGGAGAAGCTAACAAATTAGCAACAACATCCTCTTTGGTAACACCTGCTGCAGCCGCTGCAAACTAGCCGACATCAAAAGCTAGCTAGCTAGACCGTGGGAAAACTACTGCTCACTATTGCGCAGTGACCTGTTGGCGTACAAGAAGGCAGACGTTTTCATACGTGTTACAGGAGGGGGGTCGCAGTTCCGGAGCGACCCACTAGGTGTCATCCTCCAACAACCTTAGTCACCTCCTTACTCACAGTCTGGACTAATTATCCTATTTTTGTCACCTGTGTCTACCTGTTCACCTGTGTATTTATGCCCTCACTTCCCTGTGTTCCTTTGCTCAGTTTTCTCTGCTAGTTTCTCTATGCTCAGCAGTACTAATCAGTGTCTGATCGGAGAAGTATGTACAGGTACTCGAAGTGTTCTCCCTTATTCTTTATTATTTCAGTCGTAGTTACTATTTCGTATTTTGGCTGTCAGCCTGTTTTTGGAGACTTATTTGCTCCACCTTTCTTTTATCATGTTAAGTCCGTTCTTTTTTTCTCTTCAGTGTTAACACATTCCTTTCCAACAAAAACTCATGGTCTTGAATTGAACTCGCATTTTTCTGGTCTCGGTCTCGGATACCTTTTCCCCCTCCCGGTCTTGGTCTTGACTCGGAATCGATTTGCTCCGGTCTTGGACTTGAATCAGTCTCGCTTTAGGTGGTCTCGAACACTACACTGCCTTCCTGGTTTACCCTGTCTGGCCCAGTGACAACCTGTGTCTAGCTAATATCAATCTTCTTGCTGAGGTTTGAGTGACTTTCAGAGATATCACTCTTTCTCAGACCTCTTCGTATGAATTACACATCAAACATTCTATAGACTAAGTTGTCCCAACTTCTGGGGGTCTCTTTTTAAAACTTGGAAAGTGCACAGAGTCAATGCAGACAGCAGAAATCTTCTCCTGGAAGTGAAAATGAATATGAAACGCATTGATAGGACTGCCATGGGAATTGCTAATCATTACTCCATTAATTAATTTATTAAAACTATACTAAATATAATCACGTCATCAAATAATTGATGAAAACACAATTTTGCAAAGAAGGTCAACAGTAGCCTCAACAGCACTCTGTAGGGTAGCACCATGGTGTAGCCGGAGGACAGCTAGCTTCCGTCCTACTCTGGGTACATTGACTTCAATATAAAACCTAGGAGGCTCATCGTTCTCACCCTCTTCCATAGACTTACACAGTAATCATGACAACTTCCGGAGGATGTCCTCCAGTCTATCAGAGCTCTTGCTGCATGAACTGACATGTTGTCCACCCAATCAAAGGATCAGAGAATGAATCTAGTACTGAAAGCATAAGCTACTGCTAGCTAGCACTGCAGTGTATAAAATGTGGTGAGTAGTTGACCCAAAGAGAAAGACAGTAGTTGAACAGCTTTGAAGACATTAATTTCTTCCAAAATGAAGGAGAAGCAAGAGGGAAATAGAGAGAGAGGAGAGATTTCGTCATTATTTTTCACTTTCAGTTTCACTTACTTAGCTAACAAATGCAGCTAGCTAGTTTAACCTACTGAAACACCCTGCTCAAACAGAGGGATGCTATGTTAGCTAGCTGGCTATGACTTTCCAACACAACACTGGAACTCCAAGTCAAGGTAAGCTGTTGGTATTACTAATTTATTGCCACCGGGGCCCGCCGGTGTAACTGCTTACTGACTGTAATGTTATTGCATGATTGTACACCTTAGTAACCCTTAATTCTATTAGCTATGCTGACTATGACGTTACTTTAGATAATAAGGTGACAACGATGTAAGCTGTGTGTAGCGGTTTGGCTTGTAAAGTTTTTTCCGCCTGGCACATACAGCTGATGTGTTGTGCATTGAAGTCCACAAGCGAAGGGAAGAGGTGACAATGAGAGAGCGCATAGATGCAAGAAGAAATACAACGTGGCTGATATGAAAGTGAACTGTGATTACGCGTGATCAGGGGTGTATTCTGTAGCTCAGCTGGTAGAGCACGGCGTTTGTAACGCCAAGGTAGTGGGTTCGATCCCCGGGACCACCCATACACAAAAATGTATGCACGCATGACTGTAAGTCGCTTTGGATAAAAGCGTCTGCTAAATGGCATATTATTATTATTTATTATTATTATTCCGCTGATTCTGTTGAAAAACATTACTTAAACGGAAGCAAGCAGAAAAAAACGGGGATAAACATACAGCGGCTTGAGAAAGTATTCACCCCCTTGGCATTTTTCCTATTTTGTTGCCTTACAACCTGGAACTAAAATGGATTTTTTGGGGGTATGTAACATTTGATTTACACAACATGCCTACCACTTTGAAGATTCAAAATATATTTTTTTGTGAAACAATTAAGAAACAAGACATAAAAAAACTATTCACACTCCCAAAGTCAATACTTTGCAGAGCCACCTTTTGCAGCAATTACAGCTGCACGTCTTTTGGGGTATGTCTCTATAAGCTTGGCACATCTAGCCACTGGGATTTTTTCCCATTCTTCAAGACAAAACTGCTCCAGCTCATTCGAGTTTGATGGGTTCTGCTTGTGTACAGCAATCTTTAAGTCATACCACATATTCTCAATTGGATTGAGGTCTGGGCTTTGACAAGAACAGCGCCGGAGAAGATGGCTGCCGTTTTACAGCCCTCTAACCAACCCTCTAACCAATTGTACTATTATGTGTGTTTTTCCGCATTATTTGTAATTTATTTTGTACATAATGTTTCTGCCATCGTCTCTTATAACCAAAAAGAGCTTCTGGATATCAGGACAGCGATTACTCACCTCGCATTGGACGAAGATTTTTTCTTCAACGAGGCGGCGCGAAGGATATCATACAGACACCCGACAAGGCCCAAATCCCCGTCATTCGCGTGAGGAAGAGACGGAGATATCGCGGACGCAGATCCGGGTGCCTTGTAAGATCCGACGGCGAGCGAGTAAACTGCCTCTTCCATCAATCCTATTAGCCAACGTTCAAGCTTTTGAGAATAAAATGGACGATTTAAGATTACGGTTATCCTACCAACGGGACATTAAAAACTGTAATATCTTATGTTTCACGGAGTCGTGGCTGAACGACAACAATGATAACATTCAGCTAGCAGGCTATACGCTACATCGGCAGGACAGAACGGCTGACTCTGGTAAGACAAGGGGTGGCGGTCTGTGTATATTTGTAAACAACAGCTGGTGCACAAAATCAAATACTAAGGAAGTCTCGAGGTTTTGCTCGCTTGAGGTAGAGTTTCTTATGATAAGCTGTAGACCACACTATTTACCAAGAGAGTTTTCATCTATATTTTTCATAGCTGTCTATTTACCACCACAAACCAATGCTGGCATTAAGATTGCACTGAATGAGTTGTACAAGGCCATTAATCAACAGGAAAACGCTCATCCAGATGCAGCGCTCCTAGTGGCCGGGGACTTTAATGCAGGGAAACTTAAATCCGTTCTACCTAATTTCTACCAGCATGTTAAATGTGCAACCAGAGGGAAAAAAACTCTAGACCACCTTTACTCCACACACAGAGACGCATACAAAGCTCTCCCTCGCCCTCCATTTGGCAAATCTGACCATAACTCTATCCTCCTGATTCCTGCTTATAAGCAAAAACTGAAGCAGGAAGCACCAGTGATTCGGTTAATAAAAAAGTGGTCAGATGACGCAGATGCTAAGCTACAGGACTGTTTTGCTAGCACAGACTGGAACATGTTCGGGATTCTTCAGACAGCATTGAGGAGTACACCACATCAGTCACTGGCTTCATCAATAAGTGCATCGATGATGTCGTCCCCCACAGTGACCGTGCGTACATACCCCAACCAGAAGCCATGGATTACAGGAAACATCCGCACTGAGCTAAAGGGTAGAGCTGCCGCTTTCAAGGAACGGGACTCTAACCCGGACGCTTATAAGAACTCCCGCTATGACCTCCGACGAACCATCAAACAGGCAAAGAGTCAATACAGGTCTAAGATTGAATCATACTACACTGGCTCTGACGCTCGTCGGATGTGGCAGGGCTTGAAAACTATTACAGACTACAAAGGGAAGCACAGCCGCGAGCTGCCCAGTGACACAAGCCTACCAGACGAGCTAAACCACTTCTATGCTCGGCTTCGAGGCAAGCAACACTGAAGCATGCATGAGAGCACCAGCTGTTCCGGATGACTATGTGATCACGCTCTCCGTAGCCGATGTGAGTAAGACTTTTAAGCAGGTCAACATTCACAAGGCCGCAGGGCCAGACGGATTACCAGGACGTGTACTCCGAGCATGTGCTGACCAACTGGCAAGTGTCTTCACTGACATTTTCAACATGTCCCTGACTGAGTCTGTAAAACCAACATGTTTCAAGCAGACCACCATAGTCCCCGTGCCCAAGAACTCTAAGATAACCTGCCTAAATGACTACCGACCCGTAGCACTGACGTCTGTAGCCATGAATGTTAGGCCTACTGCTGATAGGTAGCTCTCTCTGCTCTCTCCCTCCCCTCTGTCTGTCCTTGATTGCAGGAGTGAAGTCTGGTGTGCGGGAGTCAGGGTTCCAGCTGCAGCTCATTCACCATATCACCTCAGCCTTTAAGACCCGGTCAAACTTACCACTCATCGTCAGATCATAGTCAAGACGACCATGTTAGTCTCGCTGCCGACTCAACCTGGTTATTTTTGCTCTTTGTGTTTTTGGTCTGTTCTATTTACTTTTTCTCCTGTGCCACAGATATTTGGAACCTGACTCCTGCCTCCGCTTCACTCCTGCCACCACCATCCTGCTCTCCATTACCGGACCTCTCTTTTGGACTCACCACGGACACTAGGACATTACGGTACCACACCTGCCCTGATCTGGATCTGTTACCCTCCCTGTACCTGGACTTGCTCTTCCCATATATTTGGAAACCTGGACTTTGAACATTGTAAATAAACCTGTTAAAACTTCTCTGGCTTGGTGTACTTGTCTGCATTTGGGTTCTTATCCAGTTAAATCATAACAGTATGATCTGACCAACATGAACCCAGCAGACAGTAGCTCGGATACCACCCCAGAGTGCACTCAAATTTGGACTGCCATAGCCAATCAGGGCATTTTACTTGGCCAACATGATACCCTGTTTAAAACGATTGCTGAGGACAGTCAGGTGCTGCTTAATCAGGTTCAATTACTCTCCAATCAAGTATCTGCCCTTACTACCCCTTCAGCCCAGATCAGAGAGCCTTTTGTTCCTGCTCCAGAGCGCTATGACGGGAACATGGGAACCTGTGGCGATTTTTGACTCAATGCTCGTTAGTGTTTGAACAACAGCCCCTCACCTACGCCTCAGAAAGAGCCCTTATTGCCTACCTTATCAACTCTACTAGCGGTTCCGCTCGTGCCTGGGGATCCGCGGTCTGGGAGAGTCAGTCGGACATTTGCAACGCTTACGTTGCCTTCACCACGGAGATGAGGAAGGTTTTTGACCACCCCGTACGAGGCAAGGAGGCTGCGAAACGGCTGTTTTCTCTTCGGCAGGGGGCTCGTAGTGTGGCGGAGATGGCAGTGGAGTTTCGGACTTTAGCAGCAGTGAGTGGTTGGAATGACGAGGCATTACAAGGAGTGTTCATCAATGCTTTGTCTGAGACCTTAAAAGATGAATTGGTGTCATATGATGAATCGCCTACGCTGGATAATCTTATTTCACTCACTATCAGGTTGGATAATCGGATTCGGGAGCACCGCCGGGAGAGGAGTGTTAGTTCCAAGCAACCTGTCTGTCATCAACAAACTCCTCCCTGCATCGTCCCTACGGAGAGAGCCGTGTCTTCCCGAGTCGATACGAGGAGCACTGAACCCGAAGCCATGGAGGTGGGTCGTGCACGGTTGTCCTCAGAGGAGCGTGCACGTCGTATTCAGGCTCGGGTCTGCCTGTATTGTGGAGAAGCTGGTCATTTCGTTCCTTCCTGCCCAGTTCGTCCGGGAAAAGGGCCGGCTCATCATTAATGGGAGAAGTTTTGGTGAGCCGAGCAGCGGATTCTTCCTCTTCTCCCCGCATTCTGCTCCAGGCATCCCTCCAGTGGCAGTCCCAGAATTTCTCTGTTAGTGCGCTGATTGACTCTGGTGCCGACGAAAGCTTTTTGGATAGAGAGTGGGCTCAACAAATGGATTTGGAGACTGTTCCTATGGACTGTCCGCTGCAGGCTAAGGGTCTAAATGGACAATTGTTGACCCGCATTACCCATCAGACTGTTCCTGTTTGTCTTAGAGTGTCGGGAAATCATCAGGAGAACATTCAATTCCATATTATCGACTGCCCACAGACTCCCCTGGTCCTTGGTATCCCCTGGCTCATAAAACACAATCCACACATTGATTGGGTGACAGGTAGCATTGTTTCATGGAGCACATTTTGTCATGTGAATTGTTTGTGTTCTGCTCAGACTCCTGCCAGTACTGTGCCTCAACCTCCACTGGAGTCCATGGATCTTTCTGCTGTTCCTGACGTGTATCATGACCTGGCATCCGTTTTCTGCAAACACAGAGCTACTTCTCTTCCTCCTCACCGGCCTTACGACTGCGCCATTGACCTCCAGCCAGGAGCCCCGCTCCCCAGCAGTCGCCTGTACAATCTCTCCCGGCCGGAGACGGAGGCTATGGAGAACTACATTCGGGACTCCTTGGCGGCAGGTATTATGCGTCCTTCCTCGTCACCTGTAGGAGCGGGATTCTTTTTTGTTGCTAAGAAGGATAAGACCCTCAGACCCTGTATTGATTACCGTGGACTTAACAACATCACCATTAAGAACAAGTATTCTCTGCCTTTGATTAATTCTGCTTTTCCCCTCCTTCATGGTGCTACCATCTTTACGAAACTGGATCTACGAAATGCGTATCACCTGGTGCGCATTCGTAAGGGTGATGAATGGAAGACTGCCTTCAACACACCCTTGGGACATTTTGAGTATCGGGTTATGCCTTTTGGGTTGTCTAATGCCCCTGCTGTTTTTCAGGCACTAGTCAATGATGTCCTTCGGGACATGTTGAATCGGTTTGTTTTTGTCTATCTGGATGATATCTTGATTTTCTCAGAGTCCTCCCAGGAACATGAACTGCATGTGCGCCAGGTGTTGCAAAGGTTGTTGGAGAACAAACTGTTTGTGAAGATGGAGAAATGTGAATTTCATGTGTCTGAGACCTCTTTTTTTGGGTTACATCATAGCTCAGGGGAGCTGCGGATGGACCCAGCTAAGATCTCTGCTGTCACGGACTGGCCAGCTCCCTCTACCCGCAAACAACTTCAACGATTCCTGGGGTTTGCGAACTTCTATAGGAGGTTCATCAAGGACTACAGCCGCATTGCGGCGCCACTCACCGCTCTCACCTCCATCTCACGACCGTTCGCTTGGAATGAAGGGGCCGAATCAGCGTTCGAAGAACTGAAACATCGCTTCGCCTCGGCTCCCATTCTGATGCAGCCGGACCCCGACCGCCAGTTTGTCGTGGAGGTGGATGCATCCGACACTGGGGTAGGTGCAGTGTTGTCACAACGTTCTCCTGAAGATAACAAACTGCATCCCTGTGCTTTTCTCTCAAGGAAACTTTCTCAGGCAGAGAGGAATTATGATGTTGGAAATCGTGAACTGCTCGCCGTTAAGCTGGCTCTCGAGGAGTGGCGACATTGGTTGGAGGGGGCGGAACAACCCTTCATCGTTTGGACGGATCATAAGAATCTGGCTTACCTCCAGTCAGCGAAGCAGCTCAACCCCCGTCAAGCCAGGTGGGCACTATTTTTTGGGAGATTCAATTTTTCTCTGTCTTACCGTCCTGGGTCACGCAACGTCAAGCCTGACGCCCTGTCTCGTGTTCATTCGGCTGTTGATACTGGTAGTAACCCTGAACCCATTTTGCCTCCTACCTGCAGTATTGCAGTCATCACATGTGACATCGAGGGGATTGTTAGACAGGCTCAACATCATCAAGCTGACCCTGGGAGGGGTCCTCCTAACCGGATGTTTGTCCCTGAGTCTGCTCGCTCCCAGGTACTTCAGTGGGCTCACTCGTCTCCCCTTACCTGTCACCCTGGAGTTTCGCGGACCCTTGACTTTGTGCGACGGAAGTTCTGGTGGGCCACGATGGAGGCGGACACTCGAGCCTTCATTGCTGCTTGTACGGTATGTGCACGAAGTAAAAACTCCACCCAGGCCAGCGCTGGTCATCTACGACCTCTACCTATACCCAGCCGGCCCTGGTCGCATATCGCTATGGATTTTGTCACTGGACTTCCCCCCTCATCTGGTAAGACTGTCATTCTTACGGTGATTGATCGTTTTTCTAAGTTCGCTCATTTTTTGGCCCTACCTAAACTGCCCACTGCCAGAGAGACGGCTGATATTTTGGTTGAACATGTGTTCCGCTCTCATGGTCTACCCACGGATATTGTCTCTGACAGGGGTCCCCAGTTTGTCTCCCAGGTGTGGAAAGCTTTCTGTAAAGCTTTGGGCATTACATCCAGCCTGTCCTCTGGATATCACCCCCCAGACCAACGGGCAAGCCGAGAGAGCGAACCAGGAGATGGAGACCGCACTTCGCTGTGTCACTGGGTCTAACCCTGGGTCATGGAGCTCCATGCTCCCCTGGGTGGAATATGCTCATAACACCTTGACTAACGCTTCCTCTGGTTTGTCTCCTTTTCTGTGTGCTCTGGGTTATCAACCTCCCCTGTTCCCTTCCCAAGAGAGGGAACTTGCGGTACCCTCGGTGCAGTCCCACATTCGCCGCTGCTTCAAGGTCTGGAGGAAGGCCAGGGTAGCTCTGTCCCGAGCTTGGCGTACATGCAGAGGCAAGCCAACCGTCACCGGTCCCAGGCTCCCGGTTACTCTCCTGGTCAAGAGGTATGGCTGAAGTCACGGGACCTTCCATTGAAGGTGGAGTCTAAGAAGATGGCGCCTCGTTTTATAGGACCGTTCAAGATACTGTCTATTGTTAACCCCTGCGCGGTTAAGCTACAGCTTCCTGCCTCCCTACGGGTTCATTCCACCTTTCATGTTTCCCAGATTAAGCCTGTGTCGGTTAGCCCTTTGTGCCCGCCCTCTCGTCCCCCCTCCTCCGCCCAAGATCGTGGGTGGGGGTCCGGTCTACACTGTCCGGCGACTTCTGGATGTTCGCCGCCGAGGTCGTGGTTTCCAGTACCTGGTGGATTGGGAGGGTTATGGTCCCGAGGAACGTTCCTGGGTGCCCAGGAGCTTCATTGTGGATCCTGATCTGGTCCGAGAGTTTCATAGGTTACATCCCGATAAACCCCGTCGGCCGCCAGGTGGCGTCCGTAGAGGGGGGGGTACTGTTAGGCCTACTGCTGATAGGTAGCTCTCTCTGCTCTCTCCCTCCCCTCTGTCTGTCCTTGATTGCAGGAGTGAAGTCTGGTGTGCGGGAGTCAGGGTTCCAGCTGCAGCTCATTCACCATATCACCTCAGCCTTTAAGACCCGGTCAAACTTACCACTCATCGTCAGATCATAGTCAAGACGACCATGTTAGTCTCGCTGCCGACTCAACCTGGTTATTTTTGCTCTTTGTGTTTTTGGTCTGTTCTATTTACTTTTTCTCCTGTGCCACAGATATTTGGAACCTGACTCCTGCCTCCGCTTCACTCCTGCCACCACCATCCTGCTCTCCATTACCGGACCTCTCTTTTGGACTCTAGGACATTACGGTACCACACCTGCCCTGATCTGGATCTGTTACCCTCCCTGTACCTGGACTTGCTCTTCCCATATATTTGGAAACCTGCACTTTGAACATTGTAAATAAACCTGTTAAAACTTCTCTGGCTTGGTGTACTTGTCTGCATTTGGGTTCTTATCCAGTTAAATCATAACAATGAAGTGCTTTGAAAGACTGGTCATGGCTCACATCAACAGCATAATCCCAGAAACCCTAGACCCACTCCAATTTGCATACCGCCCCAACAGATCCACAGATGATGCAATCTCTATCGCACTCCACACTGCCCTTTCCCACCTGGACAAGAGGAACACCTACGTGAGAATGCTATTCATTGATTACAGCTCAGCATTCAACACCATAGTGCCCTCTAAGCTCATCACTAAGCTAAGGATCCTGGGACTAAACACCTCCCTCTGCAACTGGATCCTGGACTTCCTGACGGGCCGCCCCCAGGTGGTAAGGGTAGGTGACAACACATCTGCCACACTGATCCTCAACACGGGGGCCCCTCAGGGTGCGTGCTCAGTCCCCCTCCTGTACTCTCTGTTCACCCATGACTGCATGGCCAGGCACGACTCCAACACCATCATTAAGTTTGCCGACGACACAACAGTGGTAGGCCTGATCACCGACAACGATGAGACAGCCTATAGGGAGGAGGTCAGAGATCTGGCCGTGTGGTGCCAGGACAGCAACCTCTCCCTCAACGTGACCAAGACAAAGGAGATGATTGTGGACTACAGGAAAAAAAAAGAGGACTGAGCACGACCCCATTCTCATCGACGGGGCTGTAGTGGAACAGGTTGAGAGCTTCAAGTTCCTTGGTGTCCACATCACCAACGAACTATCATGGTCCAAACACACCAAGACAGTCTTTAAGAGGGCACGACAAAGCCTATTCTCCCTCAGGAGACTAAAAAGATTTGGCATGGGTCCTCAGATCCTCAAAAAATTCTACAGCTGCACCATCGAGAGCATCCTGACTGGTTGCATCACCGCCTGGTATGGCAACTGCTTGGCCTCTGACCGCAAGGCACTACAGAGGGTAGTGCGTACGGCCCAGTACATCACTGGGGCAAAGCTTCCTGCCATCCAGGACCTCTATACCAGGCGGTGTCAGAGGAAGGCCCTCAAAATTGTCAAAGACTCCAGCCACCCTAGTCATAGACTGTTCTCTCTGCTACCGCACGGCAAGCGGTACCGGAGTGCCAAGTCTAGGTCCAAAAGACTTCTCAACAGCTTCTACCCCCAAGCCATAAGACTCCTGAACAGCTAATCATGGCTACCCGGACTATTTGCACTGCCCCCCCCACCCCATCCTTTTTACGCTGCTGCTACTCTGTTAAGTATTTATGCATAGTCACTTTAACTCTACCCACATGTACATATTACCTCAACTACCTCAACTAGCCGGTGCCCCCGCACATTGACTCTGCAACGGTACCCCCCTGTATATATAGCCTCCCTACTGTCACTTTATTTTACTTCTGCTCTTTTTTTCTCAACACTTTTTTTGTTGTTGTTGTTTTATTCTTACTTTTTTTTGTTTAAAATAAATGCACTGTTGGTTAAGGGCTGTAAGTAAGCATTTCACTGTAATGTCTGCACCTGTTGTATTCGGCGCATGTGACCAATACAATTTGATTTGATTTGATTTGATTTGACTAGGCCATTCCAAGGCATTTAAATGTTTCCCCTTAAACCACTCAAGTGTTGCTTTAGCAGTATGCTTAGTCATTGTCCTGCTGGAAGGTGAACCTCCGTCCCAGTCTCAAATCTCTGGAAGACTGAAACAAGTTTCCCTCAAGAATTTCCCTGTATTTAGCGCCATCCCATCATTCCTTCAATTCTGACCAGTTTCCCTGCCGATGAAAAACATCCCCACAGCATGATGCTGCCACAACCATGCTTCACTGTGGGGATGGTGTTCTCGGGGTGATGAGAGGTGTTGGGTTTGCGCCAGACATAGCGTTTTCCTTGATGGCCAAAAACCTCAATTTTAGTCTCATCTGACCAGAGTACCTTCTTCCATATGTTTGGGGAGTCTCCCACAACGCCTTTTGGGGAACACCAAACGTGTTTGCTTATTTTTGTCCTTAAGCAATGGCTTTTTTTCTGGCCACTCTTCTGTAAAGCCCAGCTCTGTGGAGTGTACTGCTTAAAGTGGTCCTATGGACAGATACTCCAATCTCCGCTGTGGAGCTTTGCAGCTCTTTCAGGGTTATATTTGGTCTCTTTGTTGCCTCTCTGTCACGGTTTCGGCCGAGGCTGCGCCTCCTCCTTGTTCGGGCAGGCTTCGGCGGTCGTCGTCCCCGGAGTACTAGCTGCCACCGTTCGATGTTTCATGTTTGTTTGGTTTTGTCTGTTTGTACACCTGTCCCTTGTTAGTGTTTGATTTTGTTTCCTATTTAGTTATCGTGTGTTGGGTCAGGTGTTATGTGTGATTATTATTGTCAGCTGTTGCCATTGTTGGGTTTTCTCTCTCGTGTTGTTTGTATTCGAGAGTCCGCACTGCGTGCGCCTTTTCTTGTTTTTGCGCACTGTTGGTTGTGTGCGTAATTTGTTCATGCCTCCCGGTCGGGTTGGCTATTTCACCTGTGTGGAGTTACTATTTTTGGATTACTAAAGTCTGTTGACGAACACCCTTGTTCCTGCGCTTGATTCCCTGCACCACATCCACACTCAGCGTTCTGACAGAATCACACATCACACTATGGAATCAGCAGGAGCAACCGCGCCAATGGACATTATGGAGGACCGTCTTCGTGGGCAGGAGGACAGGATCAACCAGATCGGTCACGCCCTGGATCGGGTGATGAACACTCTCCACCGATGGGAGAGCAGCGGGGTACCCACGCCCCCACCTACCGGACCATCCCCATCGGTCAGTCCTCCTGTCTCCCTTCCGGAACCCAGCGGGATTCGGCTCTCGCTCCCGAGTGCGTACGACGGCTCCGCTGCCGGGTGTCAAGGGTTCCTGCTGCAAGTGGAGCTCTACCTCGCCACCGTACACCCGGCGCCCTCGGGACACGAGAGCGTCTCCGCCCTCATCTCCTGTCTCACCGGCAAGGCGTTGGAGTGGGCCAACGCCGAATGGAGGAGAATAGACGCCGCTACTATTACCTATGCGGAGTTCTCCCGCCGCTTCCGTGCCGTGTTTGACCATCCACCAGAAGGGAAGGCGGCGGGGGAGCGTCTGTTCTACCTCCGACAGGGGATGAGGAGCGCACAGGATTTTGCTTTGGAGTTCGGACTCTAGCGGCAGATGCAGGGTGGAATGAGCGGGCCCTCATAGACCACTTCCGCTGCAGCCTCCGGGAGGACGTCCAGAGAGAGTTGGCGTGCAGGGATACCACGTTGTCGTTTGACCAACTGGTCGACATGGCCATTCGGCTGGACACCCTGCTCGCCACCCGTGGACGTCCCGGGTGGGGGTTGCCCATTCCACCTTCCGGCACCTCCGAGCCGAGCCCTATGGAGCTCGGAGGTGCTGGCGCTAGAGAACGGAGGAGTAGGAACCCGAGGGGGCCGTTCCCTGCACCAACTGTGGCCGTGGAGGGCACACCGCGGCTAGGTGTTGGGGAAGGTCCCCGGTGGAGGTGAAGGCAGGCCACGCATTGGGGAGTCCTCCCAGGTGAGTAGGCGCCCTACTTACCCAGAGCTTTCTGTCGTTCACATAACCTTGCCTGTTTGTTTCCCACAGGTTGCACCTCGTTCCCAGCATAAGGCGCTCGTAGATTCAGGCGCAGCTGGGAATTTTGTAGATCGCCAGTTCTGTGTAGAGTTAGGGATTCCTCTCCTTCCCGTTGATAAGCCTTTCCCTGTACATGCCCTAGATAGCCGTCCCGTTAGGATCTGGGTTGATTAGGGAGGTCACAGCGCCCCTTAGGATGAAGACGCAGGGGGGTCATGAGGAGACGATTCAGCTCTATCTGATTGACTCTCCTGCGTATCCGGTGGTGCTGGGGCTTCCCTGGTTAGTTACCCATGATCCTACTATTTCGTGGCGAGAGAAAGCTCTTAAAGGGTGGTCTGTTCAGTGTGAGGGGCTATGTCTGGGTGTTTCCATAGGGGCGACATCGGTGGAGAGTCAAAATCAAATGCCCGCACTGCATATTCCCCCCGAGTATGAGGATTTGACACTGGTGTTTAGTAAGACAAGGGCGGCGCAGCTGCCGCCTCATAGACAGGGGGATTGTGCGATAGATCTCCAGTTAGGAGCAGCACTCCCGCGGAGCCATGTGTATCCCTTGTCTCAAGAGGAGAGGAAAGCGATGGAAACTTACATCGCCGAGTCTCTGAGACAGGGATACATACGGGCCTCCACTTCACCCGCTTCCTCGAGCTTCTTTTTTGTGAAGAAAAAAGATGGAGGTTTGCGCCCGTGTATTGATTACCGCGGTCTCAATCAGATTACGGTGAAGTACACACTTCCTCTGATTGCGACTATGACGGAGTCATTACACGGTGCTCAGTTCTTCACAAAATTGGATCTCAGGAGCGCATATAACTTGGTGCGCATTAGAGAGGGCGATGAATGGAAGACAGCATTTAGCACGACCTCCGGTCATTACGAGTATCTCGTCATGCCATATGGGTTAATGAATGCTCCCTCAGTCTTCCAATCCTTTGTAGATGAGATTTTCCGGGACATGCAGGGGCAGGGAGTAGTCATGTACATAGACGATATTCTGGTGTACAGTTCTACCCGAGCTGAGCATGTAGCCCTGGTGCGCCGAGTGTTGAGGAGACTGTTGGAGCATGACCTATATGTCAAGGCAGAGAAATGCCTGTTCTTTCAGAAGTCGGTCTCCTTTTTGGGTTATCAGTTGTCTGCGTCAGGGGTGAAGATGGAGGTTGACCGGGTGTCAGCTGTGCGTAATTGGCAAACCCCAACCACTGTGAACGAGGTGCAACAGTTCTTGGGTTTTGCGAATTATTACCGGAGGTTTATCCGGGGTTTTGGACAGGTGGCAGCTCCCATAACGTCTCTGTTGAAGGGGGGTCCGGTGCGCTTGCGGTGGTCAGCTGAGGCGGACAGGGCTTTTGGGAGACTGAAGGACCTGTTTACCTCGGCGCCGGTGTTGGCGCATCCGGATCCCGCTTTACCATTCCAGGTAGAGGTAGACGCGTCCGAGGCCGGTATTGGGGCCGTCCTCTCACAACGGTCTGGCACACCACCTAAGCTCCGCCCCTGTGCCTTTTATTCTAAGAAGCTCAGTCCGGCGGAGCGGGAATTATGACGTAGGGGACAGGGAGCTGTTAGCCGTGGTACAGGCCCTAAAGGTGTGGAGGCATTGGCTTGAGGGGGCTCAACACCCCTTTCCTCATTTTGACGGACCACCGTAACCTGGAGTACATCCGGGCAGCTAGGAGACTGAATCCTCGCCAGGCCCGCTGGACTATGTTTCTAGCCCGGTTTGTGTTTAAAATCACTTATATCCCTGGGTCCCAGAACGGGAAGGCAGATGCCCTGTCTCGGCGGTATGACACGGAGGAGAGGTCCGTTGAGCCCACTCCCATACTACCAAAGTCTTGTCTGGTGGCACCGGTGGTATGGGAGGTCGATGCAGAGATCGAGCGGGCGTTACGCACCGACCCAAGTCCTCCACAGTGTCCAGTGGGTCGGACGTACGTTCGGCTCGAGGTACGCGATCGCCTCATTTATTGGGCTCATACGTCCCCCTCCTCTGGACATCCAGGTATCGGCCGGACAGTTCACTGCCTTAGCACTAAGTACTGGTGGCCAACGTTAGCCAGGGATGTGAGGGTTTATGTCTCCTCCTGTTCGGTGTGTGCACAGTGTAAGGCGCCCAGACATTTGCCCAGGGGTAAGCTACAACCCCTGCCCGTTCCACAACGACCCTGGTCCCACCTCTCGGTGGACTTTGTTACAGACCTTCCCCCTCACAGGGGAATACTACCATCCTGGTCGTTGTGGATCGGTTCTCGAAGGCCTGTCGTCTCCTTCCCATGCCGGGTCTCCCTACTGCCCTACAGACCGCTGAGGCTCTGTTTACCCATGTCTTCCGGCATTACGGGGTACCCGAGGATATAGTGTCTGATCGAGGCCCCCAGTTCACCTCCAGAGTGTGGAGAGCCTTTATGGAACGGTTGGGGGTTTCGGTGAGCCTTACCTCGGGTTACCACCCGGAGAGTAATGGGCAGGTTGAACGTGTCAACCAGGATGTGGGTAGGTTTCTGAGGTCTTATTGCCAGGGCCGGCCGGAGGAGTGGGCGAGATACGTTCCGTGGGCCGAGATGGCGCAGAACTCTCTCCGCCACTCCTCCACCCAACTAACCCCTTTCCAGTGTGTGTTAGGGTACCAGCCGGTTCTGGCACCTTGGCACGAGAGCCAGATCGAGGCCCCTGCGGTGGATGAGTGGGTGCGGCGCTCGGAGGGGACATGGAACGCTGCCCACGTCCATCTGCAGCAGGCCATCCGTCGGCATAAGACGAGCGCCGATCTCCACTGCAGTGAGGGGCCTGTATACGCACCTGGAGATCGAGTCTGGCTCTCGACCAGAAACCTGCCCCTCCGCCTGCCCTGCCGGAAGCTGGGTCGGCGGTTTGTGGGGCCATTCAAAGTCCTGAGGAGGTTGAACGAGGTGTGTTACAGGTTAGAATTGCCTATTGATTACAGGAATATTAACCCCTCGTTCCATGTGTCTCTCCTCAGGCCGGTGGTAGCTGGTCCACTCCAGGATTATGAGATAGAGGAGATTCCTCCGCCCCCGTTGGACATCGAGGGGCTCCGGCGTACACTGTGAGGTCCATCCTTGATTCGAGACGCCGGATGGGGGTCTCCAATATCTCGTGGAGTGGGAGGGGTACGGCCCGGAGGAGCGGTGCTGGGTGCCGAGGAGGGACATATTAGACCTGTCCCTGCTGACCGAGTTCCATCGGGGTCATCCTACGCGCCCTGCTCCGCGTCGTCCTGGTCGTCCCCGAGGCCAGGATCGGTGCACGGCTGGAGCCGCGCGTCAAGGGGGGGGTACTGTCACGGTTTTGGCCGAGGCTGCGCCTCCTCCTTGTTCGGGCAGGCTTCGGCGGTCGTCGTCCCCGGAGTACTAGCTGCCACCGTTCGATGTTTCATGTTTGTTTGGTTTTGTCTGTTTGTACACCTGTCCCTTGTTAGTGTTTGATTTTGTTTCCTATTTAGTTATCGTGTGTTGGGTCAGGTGTTATGTGTGATTATTATTGTCAGCTGTTGCCATTGTTGGGTTTTCTCTCGTGTTGTTTGTATTCGAGAGTCCGCACTGCGTGCGCCTTTTCTTGTTTTTGCGCACTGTTGGTTGTGTGCGTAATTTGTTCATGCCTCCCGGACGGGTTGGCTATTTCACCTGTGTGGAGTTACTATTTTTGGATTACTAAAGTCTGTTGACGAACACCCTTGTTCCTGCGCTTGATTCCCTGCACCACATCCACACTCAGCGTTCTGACACTCTCTGATTAATGCCCTCCTTGCCTGGTCCGTGAGTTTTGGTGGGTGGCCCTCTCTTGGCAGGTTTGTTGTGGTGCCATATTCTTTCAATTTTTTATAATGGATTTAATGGTGCTCCGTGGGATGTTCAAAGTTTCAGATATTTTTTTATTACCCAACCCTGATCTGTACTTCTCCACAACTTTGTCCCTGACCTGTTTGGAGAGCTCTTGGTCTTCATGGTACCGCTTGCTTGGTGGTGCCCCTTGCTTAGTGGTGTTGCAGACTCTGGGGCCTTTCAGAACAGTTGTATATACAGTTGAAGTCGGAAGTTTACATACACCTTAGCCAAACACAGTGGGGAGAACAAGTATTTGATACACTGCCGATTTTGCAGGTTTTCCTACTTACAAAGCATGTAGAGGTCTGTAATGTTTATCATATGTACACTTCAACTGTGAGAGATGGAATCTAAAAAAATCCAGAAAATCACATTGTATGATTTTTAAGTAATTAATTTGCATTTTATTGCATGACATAAGTATTTGTTCACCTACCAACCAGTAAGAATTCCAGCTCTCACAGACCTGTTAGTTTTTCTTTAAGAAGCCCTCCTGTTCTCCACTCATTACCTGTATTAACTGCACCTGTTTGAACTCGTTACCTGTATAAAAGACACCTGTCCACACACTCAATCAAACAGACTCCAACCTCTCCACAATGGCCAAGACCAGAGAGCTGTGTAAGGACATCAGGGATAAAATTGTAGACCTGCACAAGGCTGGGATGGGCTACAGGACAATAGGCAAGCAGCTTGGTGAGAAGGCAACAACTGTTGGCGCAATTATTCGAAAATGGAAGAAGTTCAAGATGACGGTCAATCATTCTCGGTCTGGGGCTCCATGCAAGATCTCACCTCGTGGGGCATCAATGATCATGAGGAAGGTGAGGGATCAGCCCAGAACTACATGGCAGGACCTGGTCAATGACCTGAAGACAGCTGGGACCACAGTCTCAAAGAAAACTATTAGTAACACACTACGCCGTCATGGATTAAAATCTTGCAGCGCACGCAAGGTCCCCCTGCTCAAGCCAGCGCATGTCCAGGCCCGTCTGAAGTTTGCCAATGACCATCTGGATGATCCAGAGGAGGAATGGGAGAAGGTAATGTGGTCTGATGAGACAGAAATTGAGCTTTTTGGTCTAAACTCCACTCGCCGTGTTTGGAGGAAGAAGAAGGATGAGTACAACCCCAAGAACACCATCCCAACCATGAAGCATGGAGGTGGAAACATCATTATTTGGGGATGCTTTTCTGCAAAGGGGACAGGACGACTGCACTGTATTGAGGGGAGGATGGATGGGGCCATGTATCGCGAGATCTTGGCCAACAACCTCCTTCCCTCAGTAAGAGCATTGAAGATGGGTCATGGCTGGGTCTTCCAGCATGACAACGACCCGAAACACACAGCCAGGGCAACTAAGGAGTGGCTCCGTAAGAAGCATCTCAAGGTCCTGGAGTGGCCTAGCCAGTCTCCAGACCTGAACCCAATAGAAAATCTTTGGAGGGAGCTGAAAGTCCGTATTGCCCAGCGACAGCCCCGAAACCTGAAGGATCTGGAGAAGGTCTGTATGGGGGAGTGGGCCAAAATCCCTGCTGGTCAAGACCTACAGGAAACGTATGATCTCTGTAATTGCAAACAAAGGTTTCTGTACCAAATATTAAGTTCTGCTTTTCTGATGTATCAAATACTTATGTCATGCAATAAAATGCAAATTAATTACTTAAAAATCATACAATGTGATTTTATGGATTTTTGTTTTAGATTCCGTCTCTCACAGTTGAAGTGTACCTATGATAAAAATGACAGACCTCTACATGGTTTGTAAGTAGGAAAACCTGCAAAATCGGCAGTGTATCAAATACTTGTTCTCCCCACTGTACATTTAAACTCAGTTTTTCACAATTCCTGACATTTAATCATAGTGAAAATGTAGGATCACCACTTTATTTTATGAATGTGAAATGTCAGAATAATACTAGAGAGAATGATTTATTTCAGCTTTTATTTCTTTCATCACATTCCCAGTGGGTCAGAAGTTTACATACACTAAATTAGTATTTGGTAGCACTGCCTTTAAATTGTTTAACTTGGGTCAAACATTTTGGGTAGCCTTCCACAAGCTTCCCACAATAAGTTGGGTGAATATTGGTCCATTCCTCCTGACGGAGCTGGAGCTTTGGCTTGCAAGCACCCCCTTATTCCTCCAAACATAACGAAGGTCATTATGGCCAAACAGTTCTATTTTTGTTTTATCAGACCAGAGGACATTTCTCCAAAAAGTACGATCTTTGTCCCCATGTGCAGTTGCAAACCGTAGTCTAGCTTTTTTATGGCGGTTTTGGAGCAGTGGCTTCTTCCTTGCTTAGCGGCATTTCAGGTTATGTTGATATAGGACTCGTTTTACTGTGGATATAGACACTATTGTACCTGTTTCCTCCAGCATCTTCACAAGGTCCTTTGCTGTTGTTCTGGGATTGATTTGCACTTTTCGCACCAAAGTACGTTCATCTCTAGGAGACAGAACGCGTCTCCTTCCTGAGTGGTATGATGGCTGCGTGGTCCCATGGTGTTTATACTTGTGTACTATTGTTTGTACAGATGAACGTGGTACCTTCAGGCGTTTGGAAATTGCTTTGGATTTTCCCATGATGTCAAGCAAAGAGGCACTGAGTTTGAAGGTAGGCCTTGAAATACATCCACAGGTACAGCTTCAATTGACTCAAATGATGTCAAATAGCCTATCAGAAGCTTCTAAAGCCATGACACCATTTTCTGGAATTTTCCAAGCTGTTTAAAGGCACAGTCAACTTAGTGTATGTAAACTTCTGACCCACTGGAATTGTGATACAGTGAATTATAAGTGAAATAATCTGTCTGTAAACAATTGTTGGAAAAATTACTTGTGTCATGCACAAAGTAGATGTCCTAACCGACCTGCCAAAACTATAGTTTGTTAACAAGAAATGTGTGGAGTGGTTGAAAAACTAGTTTTAATGACTCCAACCTAAGTGTATGTAAACTTCCGACTTCAACTGTATACTGAGATCATGTAACAGATCATGTGACACTTAGATTGCACACAGGTGGACTTTATTTGACTCATTTTGTGACTTCTGGCTGTAATTTGTTGCACCAGATCTTATTTAGGGGCTTCATAGCAAAGGGGGTGAATACATATGCACGCACCACCTTTCCGTTATTCATTTTTTTCATTTCACTTCACCAATTTGGACTATTTTGTGTATGTCCATTACATGAAATCCAAATAAAAATCTATTAAAATTACAGGTTGTAATGCAACAAAATAGGAAAAACGCCAAGGGGGATGAATACTTTTGCAAGGCACTGTACTGGAATTTGTCCAATAGAAACTCTCGTTTGCAACTGTTTTTTTAAATTTTGTACTTGTCACGGTTCAGACAGACGACAAGAGGACCACAATTGCGTCACACCAGAAAGTTTATTTAAACTTAAAGGGAAAGGGATGTAGGGAGTGAGTGAAGGCTCCAGGGGTTATCCCGTCCGATGTGCTGGGTCTGTGCCTCCCCCCAGTGGCAGCGATGCGTCCGATGACGCCGGTGGTTGGTGGTCCAGAAGTCCTGGGGGGGGGGGGGGGGGGGAGGAAACACAGACACAACGGGGCGGAATGAAACCAGGCAGCAGTACAGTTCAAGGGAAATCCAAAAATACGTAGTAGCAAGGCAGAAGGCTGGTCAGAGTTACCGGGATTGAAGAGTAGTCAGGAGTCGTAATGGCAGAAGCAGGTCTGGATCTCCTGAGGCCGAAGAGTAACCAAAAAACAGGCAGGTCCGGGGTCACAAAACCAGGGTGAGCCAGAAGCGCGAGCAAACAGGTTCCGGGTGTGAGCTTTGCAGACGATCTGACACCGGAGAGCTGAAAGACAGGGCCTAAAATACTGGGAGAGGTTAGTGGGTAATGCAGCGCAGCTGGCAGAGTAATTAGAGCCGAGCAGAGCAGGGACAGGTGGAGCTAGTTAGGCTGAGTAGAGAGAGTGGTGAGCAGAGTGGAAGAACTTAAGGTGGTAACCCAGTGGAGTGAGAGGGCTCATGACAGAACCCCCCCCCCCAAGGGACGGCCCCAGAAGTCCCAAGAGCAACACCACGCCGGGCGGGAGGAGGGGAGCCGGAGGAGGGCTAGAACTCCTCCGAACGGTCCGAGCGAACGTCCTCATCCTCGGAGGAAGCCGGAGGGCCGTGGTCGGGAGATGGGACAGGTCCCGAGACAGGATCAGGCACAGGACAGGAAGCCGAGCGGGCAGGACGGTTAGGGGATCCCTCTGGGGCGGCCCCTACGGATTGCAGGTTGATCAGGATGCCGTTGGTGGAAAGCGGTGATGAGAGTCCTATCCACAATCCGACTAGCTGGCACCCAGGTCCTTTCCTCAGGTCCATAGCCCTCCCAGTCAATGAGGTACTGGAGACCCCCTACCCCTCCGTCTGGACCGAAGCAGGCGGCGGACGGTGTAAACCAGACCACCATCGACGAGCCGTGGAGGAGGAGGACAAGGCGCAGCAGGGACCAGCGGACTCCTGGGCACAGGCAGGGGCTGCAGCAATCCAGCTGGGGGCTGGCAGAACGACTTGTGTTGGTTGCAGATGGGGCAGGCTTGGACGAATTCCCCGTACATCCTTCCTCAGAGAGGACCACCAGAACCTCTGGGCGAGCAGGTTGTAAGTGCGGGTGGAGCCAGGGTGACAAGCTAGGCGGGAGTCATGTCCCCACTGAACGACCTGGGACCTCAGGTCTTCGGGGACAAAAAGGCGGTCAGCTGGGCAAGTGCTGGGACCTGGCTGGTTACGGAGAGCCTCCAGCACCTGTTCCTCAACAGCCCAGGTCAGAGCTGCAACGATGCAGGGACTTGGCAGAATCGACACAGGGTCCTTGGAGGGGTCAGGAGCGGAGTTAGTAGGTACTGGCCGAGGGGGTAGTGCGGCGGCAAGCAGGCAGGTTCGGTGGCAGTCCTCTCCCCACTCCCTGATCACCCCGGTCACCCAGTCGAGCTGAGGGTTGTGCCGGCGGAGCCATGGGTAACCCAGGATGAGGGGTTGGCCTGGAGAGGGGAGCAGGTGAAACTGGATAGTTTCTTGATGGTTTCCGGACAGACCCATCGAGACCGGGGCCGTGACATGAGTGACCGATCCGAGTAAGTGTCCGTCCAGTGCCCGGGCAGGAATAGGAGGTGTCAAACGGAGGTTCTCCAGTCCCAGTTGGCGTGCCAGCTTGATGTCCATTATGTTGGCTTCGGCGCCAGAATCCACCAGAGCAGCCAGGGTGTGAGTTGAGTCAGGGAGGCGGAGGTGAACTTGCAGCAGGGGTTTGCGGTCGGAGGACTGGATGGTCATTGAACTCAACCGGACTCCCCCTATGCCCGGTGAGCTTCGGCCCTTTAAAGGGCAGGTTACCACACGATGTCCATCACCTCCACAATAGAGGCAGAGGTTTGAGGTGAAGCGTCGCTGGCGCTCTGCAGGAGTGAGAGAGGCTCGCCCAATCTCCATAGGCTCAGACTGATCAAGCTGACCTGGGTGAGTGGCAGTAGATGACAGGAGCCCAGTCGGATCTCTCCGAATGCCGGTAGTAGGTGGACCTTGGCGCCCCCTCCCACGACGACGGGTCTGTATCCTACTGTCGATCCTGACAGTCAGTGCGATGGCTTCATCAAGAGTGGAAGGCAGTTCATGGGAGACCAACTCGTCCTTGATATAGTCAGCCAAACTATGGAAGAACGCGTCCTACCAACGATGGTGTGTTCCAAGAACTTCGTCTAGCCAGGGTTCGGAAGTCGATGGAATGGTCTGCGACTGTACGTCTGCCTTGTCGAATACTGAACAGTTCACGAGACGCCTCTGCGGTTGGGGAATCCAGGTCAAACACCTTCAGCATCTCCCCAGCAAACAGGTCGAAGGTTGCACATGCGGGGGTTTGACGTTCGAACTCTGCTGTTCCCCAGAGTCGAGCTCGGCCCGTCAGGTGAGTGATGGCATACCCAACTTTAGCCCCCCTCCGTGGCGAAGGTCCTTGGCTGCAAGGAGAACTGAAGTCGGCAGCTAGTCAGGAATGGCCGGACCTGGGTTGAATCGCCGTTGAACCGCTCGGGGTTTCCAATCTTGGGTTCCGAGCAGCGGCTGCAATGACCGGGGCAGGTAACTCGGGGGCAGGGCTGGTGGGCAGACTGGCTGGGGTCAGGTTGGTGAGGAGTTGAATGATCATGGCGAGTTGTTGTTGCTGCTGCTGGGACTGCTGCTGGTGCTGCTGGAACTGCTGATGCTGTTGGTGGCCGACCTGAAGCAGAGAGGAGATGACGCCGCTCATGCGGCCTAGCTCTCTCTCAGTGTGTTCCAGGCGTAGCATGGCGGTGGGTTGCTCAGGCTCTTCGGTTTCCATGTCGGGGGAAGTGTGCGCTGAGTCCATGATGGTCAGATCGTACTGTCACGGTTCAGACAGACGACAAGAGGACCACAATTGCGTCACACCAGAAAGTTTATTTAAACTTAAAGGGAAAGGGATGTAGGGAGTGAGTGAAGGCTCCAGGGGTTATCCCGTCCGATGTGCTGGGTCTGTGCCTCCCCCCAGTGGCAGCGATGCGTCCGATGACGCCGGTGGTTGGTGGTCCAGAAGTCCTGGGGGGGGGGGGGGGAAACACAGACACAACGGGGCGGAATGAAACCAGGCAGCAGTACAGTTCAAGGGAAATCCAAAAATACGTAGTAGCAAGGCAGAAGGCTGGTCAGAGTTACCGGGATTGAAGAGTAGTCAGGAGTCGTAATGGCAGAAGCAGGTCTGGATCTCCTGAGGCCGAAGAGTAACCAAAAAACAGGCAGGTCCGGGGTCACAAAACCAGGGTGAGCCAGAAGCGCGAGCAAACAGGTTCCGGGTGTGAGCTTTGCAGACGATCTGACACCGGAGAGCTGAAAGACAGGGCCTAAAATACTGGGAGAGGTTAGTGGGTAATGCAGCGCAGCTGGCAGAGTAATTAGAGCCGAGCAGAGCAGGGACAGGTGGAGCTAGTTAGGCTGAGTAGAGAGAGTGGTGAGCAGAGTGGAAGAACTTAAGGTGGTAACCCAGTGGAGTGAGAGGGCTCATGACAGTACTTTGTATTTTTTTTAAATCATTTTTGTTTGTCACTTGACGAATACAACAGCTGTAGACCGTACCGTAATATTAACTAAATAAACTAAAGTAAAAAAATATATACAAAGTAACACAATAAAATAACAATAACAGGGGGTACCGGTACTGAGTCAATGTGCGGGGGTACAGGTTAGTCGAGGTAATTTGTACATGTAGGTAGGGGTAAAGTGACTATGCATAGATAATAAACAGCGAGTAGCAGCAGTGTAAAAACAAAGGGGAGGGGTTTTCAATGTAAATAGTCCGGCAGTCTTATAGCTTGGGTCTAGAAGCTGTTAAGGAGCCTTTTGGACCTGTTGGACTAATGATTACACCCTATATCAGCTAGATGCAGGCAAGAGTGTGCACCTACATTGTAAATTGTAGCAACCTCATGATGGGTATAGGGAAAATGTGAGTATCATGTAGTAGCCTAAATCTATCGCTGTTACATTGAACTGGGTGAATGGAATATGAATGACAGTCATCCAATATGCTGTAATAGAAATAAGGTCATGCGCATGAAAAAAAAGCATCCTCACTCATCTTGAACAGCACTGGTCTTAATATCTTCACCCATGATGCACAGTCCGACAGACACAGTCCTGTTAATGCCCCTCTCCCTTCTCCTTCATTAGTTAATGTATTGCCCTCAGGGAGGAAGCAGCTTACAGAGCGCTCAAAACATACAGAGCAATAAGTAATGGACCTTTTTAAAATCCTTATTTTCCTCTCCCCTCTCCCTTACATCCCCCAACACACACATACCCTCTGTCCCTCCCAGGCACCCACACAAACACACCTCTCCCTCTATTATTATTCCCTTTAATTTCAGTCATCTTCCTCTCTTTCTTTGAAAAAGCGCCACAGTTAGCTGATATGTCAATCAGCTGTTGTGCTGTTGTGTGGCGGTGTATGTCCTGGAGGGGTTTTGTGTGTGTGTGTGTGTTTGTGTGTGTGTGGCGCGGTGGTGGGCCCTACACCTCCATTGGTGAGTTGCTTGATCATTAACCAGGCACGTAGTGAGTCAAACTGCTGACAGGAGAGCCCAGTGACGGCTGATTTGGAAGACAATGGCCCAGTTCCCTCTGCTTGTCACGGCAGTCAAAGCACTTTCTCCGTTAACTTCAGACGGATCTGGAGGGGAACAACCCCCCAACCTCACATTCATACACACATACACCATCTCCTCCCTCACACCATGTGACAACTATTATGGAGCTACAGTTGAAGTCGGAAGTTTACATACATTTAGGTTGAAGTCATTAAAACTTGTTTTTCAACCTCTCCACAAATTTCTTGTTAACAAACTATAGTTTTGGCAAGTCGGTTAGGACATCTACTTTGTGCATGACACAAGTACTTTTTCCAACAATTGTTTACAGACAGATTATTTCCAGTGGGTCAGAAGTTACATACCCTAAATTGACTGTGCCTTTAAACAGCTTGGAATATTCCAGAAAATGATGTCATGGCTTTAGAAGCTTCTGATAGGCTAATTGACATCATTTGAGTCAATTGGAGGTGTACCTGTGGATGTATTTCAAAGCCTACCTTCAAACTCAGTGCCTCTTTGCTTGACATCATGGGAAAATCAAAGAAATCAGCCAAGACCTCCAAAAGTCTGGTTCATCCTTGGGAGCAATTTCCAAACGGCTGAAGGTACCACGTTCATCTGTACAAACAATAGTACGTAAGTATAAAAACCATGGCACCACGCAGCCGTCATACCACTCAGGAAGGAGACGCGTTCTGTCTCCTACAGATGAATGTACTTTGGTGCGAAAAGTGCAAATCAATCCCAGAACAACAGCAAAGGACCTTGTGAAGATGCTGGAGGAAATAGGTACAAAAGTATCTATATCCACAGTAAAACGAGTCCTATATCGACATAACCTGAAAGGCCACTCAGCAAGGAAGAAGCAACTGCTCCAAAACCGCCATAAAAAAATCCAGACTACAGTTTGCAACTGCACATGCGGACAAAGATCGTACTTTTTTGAGAAATGTCCTCTGGTCTGATGAAACAAAAATAGAACTGTTTGGCCATAATGACCATTGTTATGTTTGGAGGAAAAAGGGGGTTGCTTGCAAGCCGAAGAACACCATCCCAACCGTGAAGCACGGGGGTGGCAGCATCATGCTGTGGGGGTGCTTTGCTGCAGGAGGGACTGGTGCATTTCACAAAATAGATTGCATCATAAGGAAGGAAAATTAGGTGGATATATTGAAGCAACATCCAAAGACATCAGTCAGGAAGTTAAAGCTTGGTCGCAAATGGGTCTTCCAAATGGACAATGACCCCAAGCATACTTCCAAAGTTGTGGCAAAATGCCTTAAGGACAACAATGTCAAGGTATTGGAGTGGCCATCACAAAGCCCTGACCTGTGGGTAGAACTGAAAAAGCGTGTGCGAGCAAGGAGGACTACAAACCTGACTCAGTTACACCAGCTCTGTCAGGAGGAATGGGCCAAAATTCACCCAACTTATTGTGGGAAGCTTGTGGAAGGCTACCTGAAATGTTTGACCCAAGTTAAACAATTTAAAGGCAATTCTACCAAATACTAATTGAGTGTTTGTAAACTTCTGACCCACTGGGAATGTGATGAAATAAATACAAGCTGAAATAAATCATTCTCTCTACTATTATTCTGACATTTCACATTCTTAAAATAAAGTGGTGATCCTAACTGACCTTAAACAGGGCATTTTTACTTGGATTAAATGTCAGGAATTGTGAAAATCTGAGTTTAAATGTATTTGGCTAAGGTGTATGTAAACTTCCGACTTCAGCTGTATATTGAGCTATTAGTGAGGGAGGTAGCCTAAAAGTAGAGTTGTAGGCCCTGTGGCCATAAGGAATATGTGAGTTTATAGCAATGGACATTTACCTCAGTCTTAAAATAAGAACACAATGTAATGGTTTTAGATTATGTCATCAACTTAATATGATATGCTTATAATGATTTATAAATGTATTTTAACTCAGTATAACTAAGGAATTTACATAATTCTGTACATGGTCACCGGGTAGCACACTTTGAGCTTATTTACTGCTTACACTGCTTGTCACGACTTCCTCCGGAGCTTCCTCTCCTTGTTCGGGCAGGCTTTGCCGTTCGTGTTCACCGACCTTCTAGCCACTGCCGCTCCTCATCTCAACATTCCATTTGTTTTGTCTTGGTTTTTCACACACCTGGTTGATATCCCCTCATCAGTACCTGTATAAGTATTCCCTCTGCCCTCCATGTCTTTGTGTGTGATTGTTTATTGTGGAGGTGACGATAGCTCTGTGGAGCTTTTATATATTTGTATCGCTGGGATATTCACCCGTGTGCTTTGTTTTCTCCAGTGCGCCATTATACCGCACTGTAGTGTTTTACACATCGCTGCGTACCGCTGTATTTGCAGAATAAACAATTTATTCTGTGATTTACCCTCGTGTGCCTGACTCCGTCCAAATCACCCGCTACGCTGCTGTTGTCTTTCAAATCACCACTAACTGAATACCGTCATCACAATCTGACAACCAAAATAACACCCAACTCTTCCTAGTTACAGTCCACCTCCAAGGCCCTTTTTCTCCTTAACATGAATAGTACAACGCTTCCCAATTATTAACCGCCCCTGCAGAGCGCCTTTCGCATTCAAGCTTTTCACTTCCCTCCACTTCCTGTGCTTTGTGATAATAGGCACTGGTTCGACGCAGGCACATCTGTCAATCAAAGTGATCCTGCCCAGTGCCTGTCCATACACACATACACCTCCACTACTGCCTGCAGTCTCACCGACTCAATGAGTAACCAACCAGCAGGTACTGAATCAAACTGCTGACGAGATGGTGGAGGGAGCAGGGCTGGAAGAGGAGGAGCAAGAGGAGTGGGGGTGTGAAGGTGGGTGGATGATGAAGGGAAATAGGTAGAGGGTGGTGGGGGCTGATCAATAGATGTCAATCATTTCATAATTTCACAGCCTACCATGATGATGTAACCGTTCAATTTCAATGGAGTGATGGGGGAAAAGTCATGTACTTTCACTCTTCTCTTTCTCTTTGCGTCTCTCTTTTATCCCTAGTCTCTCACCCTTTTCCTTCCTCTCTATCTGTCCTGCTTTGATGCTCTCTCTTTCCCTAGTTCTTCAGACAAGTGCTGTCAAATTCAAATTAAAATGTGTTTCTCACCTTTCCCAACTTGCAGAGTTTACAAAAAATAATACAAATTAAAATAGTAACAGAAGGAGTAAAATACACATGAATGGAGCTATAAACAGGGAGTACCAGTACCAGTTAGTCTCGACCACCGCTGACCAGCTGAACATTAATGTATCTTCTGCCTGCCAAGTGTCGGGGGCAGAGGGGAGGTGAAAGGGCTGATGGCCCTCTGCCCTCGGACAAAACAAGGGATGAAAAGGAGAACTGATGTCTCTATGTGCCTGACAGATTCTCCTTTGTCTTTTCTCAACCTGTGTTTATATATATATGTGCCATCAGCAGATTCCTGCTTGACGTGACGGTTTTATGGTCCTGTTTTTCCTCTTCTCTGAAGACCTGGGCCTCTTTGTTTTCCCATTGCCCCTTATCCTTCCCACTAGCATTTCTGACATTCTTCCACCCTCAAAATGCGCTTCTAGTGTGTGTGAGTGTGTGCATGTGTGTGTGTGTGTGTGTGCGTGCGTGTTGCCGTTTTTCTTGGGGAGAGGCAGAGACAGGACAGGAGAGCATCCTGGACTTTGAAGTTGATGATGATGTGTACTGTACTCTACTGTAGGTCACAGGGAAGAGCCATCCCACAGGGACGGAGAAGCTGAGGAGAGGAGGAAGGGAGGAGGAGGAGAGGAGGAAAAGAGATAAGGGGAAAATGCTGGAAGCAGGGACACTGTGGTTCACAGGGAAGTGGGTGAAGAGTCAAAGTAGCTTATGAGGACACGTTGTTGGGGCTACTGTCCTACGTACAGTGACTTGCGAAAGTATTCACCCCCCTTGGCATTTTTCCTATTTTGTTGCCTTACAACCTGGAATTAAAAATAATTTTTGGGGGGTTTGTATCATTTGATTTACACAACACGGCTACCACTTTGACGATGCAAAATATTTTTTCTTGTGAAACAAACAACAAATAAGACAACTAAACAGAAAACTTGAGCGTGCATAACTGTTCATACCCCCAAAGTCAATACTTTGTAGATCCACTTTTGCAGCAATTACAGTTGCAAGTCTCTTGGGGTATGTCTCTATAAGCTTGGCACATCTAGCCACTGGGAATTTTGCCCATTCTTTAAGACAAAACTGCTCCAGCTCATTCAAGTTGGATGGGTTCCGCTGGTGTACAGCAATCTTTAAGTCTGGGCTTTGAGGTCTGGGCTTTGACTAGGCCATTCCAAGACATTTAAATGTTTCCTCTTAAACCACTAGAGTGTTGCTTTAGCAGCATGCTTAGGGTCATTGTCCTGCTGGAAGGTGAACCTCCGTCCCAGTCTCAAATCTCTGGAAGACTGAAACAGGTTTCCCTCAAGAATTTCCCTGTATTTAGCACCATCCATCATTCCTTCAATTCTGACCAGTTTCCCAGTCCCTGCCGATGGAAAAACATCCCCACAGGATGATGCTGCCACCATCATGATTGGTGGTGTTCTCGGGGTGATGAGAGGTGTTGGGTTTGCGCCAGACGTTTTCCTTGATGACCAAAAAGCTCAATTTTAGACTCATCTGACCAGAGTACCTTTTTCCATATGTTTGGGGAGTCTCCCACATGCCTTTTGGCGAACACCAAACGTGTTTGCTTATTTTTTTCTTTAAGCAATGGCTTTTTTCTGGCCACTCTTCCGTAAAGCCCAGCTCTGTGGAGTGTACGGCTTAAAAAAGGCCTATGGACAGATACTCCAATCACCGCTGTGGAGCTTTGCAGCTCCTTCAGGGTTATCATTGGTCTCTTTGTTGCTTCTCTGATTAATGCCCTCCTTGCCTGGTCCGTGAGTTTTGGTGGACGGCCCTCTCTTGGCAGGTTTGTTGTGGTGCCATATTCTTTAAATTTTTTAATAATGGATTTAATGGTGCTCCGTGGGATGTTCAAAGTTTCTGATATTTTTTATAACCCAACCCTGATCTGTACTTCTCCACAACTTTGTCCCTGACCTGTTTGGAGAGCTCCTTGGTCTTAATGGTGCCGCTTGCTTGGTGGTGCCCCTTGCTTACTGATGTTGCCACTCCTCCCTCCCTCATCTTTCTCTTACACTTCTCTTACACGCCCCCCGCTTGTGTCTCAGTAGTGGGTACAGAATCATTAACCTGTCTGTGTAAGTGGGATGTGCTGACAGAACACTCTGCCTTTGTGTTTCCTGTCATTTTCAGGAAGTCATGGTTTCCCTCGCTGTCGAGAACCAGGGCCACAGAGTGATGAGCTATTCCCTGTCTTTCTCGTTCTGTTTTTTCTATTCTCTTCAACTTTTTGTATCTTTCTGATTGTCTCTTTCCTCTTTTTACCTCACTGTCTTTCTGTAATTGATAAAAATATAGATAAACTGTTTTTATTATGCTATACACTGAGTGTACAAAACATTAGGAACACCTTCCTAATATTGAATTGCACCGCCTTTTGCCCTCAGAACAGCTTAATTTGTCTGCGCATGGACTATAAGGTGTCAAAAGTGTTCCACAGGGACGCTGGCCCATGTTGAGTTCAAGGCACAGTTGTGTCAAGTTGACTGGATGTCCTTTGGGTGGTTGACCATTCTTGATACACATGGGAAACTATTGAGTGTGAAAACCCAGCAGTGTTGCAGTTCTTGACACACTCAAACCGGTGAGCCTGGCACCTACTACCATTCCTCATTCCAAGTCTCTTAAATCTTGCCCATTCACCCTCTGAATGGTACACATACACAATCCATGTCTCAATTGTCTCAGCAGTGGCCCCTCCCTTTCATCCTCATGCTGGGTGTTGGTTAAGTATTATCCCAACACAATTTAACAATATTGCTGACTGGTGTGTGGAGCGAAGGGGGATCAAAGTTATCATGTAGAGGAAATAGGGTCCTTTCTGCTGCTCCCATACAGCCTGTCCACTCCATCTTACTGGGCTATTCACGCAGGCTTACAGGATCAGGACCCAGGCCCCTCCCATCCTCCCACTCCTCACCTCCCTCATCCTACTCTCATTTTTCATCCCCTTCCACTCACTCCTTTCTTTTACTGCCTTTGCCCAATTTTCAGCTTTTTATCATTTTAGTTCCTTTTAATGTATATTTTAGAATTTTTGCTCATGTTTTTCATGTTAAATTCCTTAATTATGTTATGTAGGTCTACATACATCCCCCACCCCCCTCCCTCACTGTACCTCTCCTCCTCTTTGTCACCTGCAGTCTCAAACCCATCCACATTTGCTAAAGTTGGTTAGGTGGGTCATTAAATCTTGATGTTTGTGAGCCAGTCCGGTTTGAGATCCCTGCTAAAATCTCTCCAGCCAGACTGGAGTGGGAGAACAGGCTATGGCCACATTAATAAGGTATCATTATGTACTTTACATAATAAATGGTATTGATGAAGCCTCCCTGTATAAGTATAACTATAGGCCTACATACTGTTCTACAGACTCTGAAAATAGGTATTGACCTGTATGGCACAGAAAGTTGAGCACATGCCCTGGTTCAAGCCCCCTCTGTTCATGCTTTTTGTAAAAGGTCATGTTCTGTGAAATGATGTATCCCTGGATGTTGAGTTCCCCTCAGTTCTAAGAATTTAGTAACCTGACAGATCCTCTAACTCCAGAGGACACATATGACTGGGTTCAGTTGGCCATTGGATAATAGTACTGTATTATCTAGCAGTAGCCTGTGTGTTATAAGTGTGTTGACTTTGGCAGAGTGACTAGTTGTTACACAGAAGGAGCGAGACATTTCTGGACAAGTTTTCACACGGGACTGTGGCATTACGGGGTGAGGTTTGAAACCTCCTCCATCTCTACTCACTGACATCATCACCTGGTCTGTCTACAGCTCTGCCAACAACAAGTACACTTTGATTGACCTTATCTTACACCGTATACCTTACGTATGCTGAAGAGAACACTATCCATTATTTTATTCAAAATAATGTGCGTGGGTGCGTTCGTGAGTGAGTGTGTGTGTGTGTGTGCATGCATGCGTGTTTGCGTGCATGCATGTGTGTGTGCCTATGACTGTATTAGAATAGTCCTCAATGGGAAAGGTGCAGATGGGAAGGGTGAATTTGCAAGAGGTGGGGGAGAGTGTGTGTGTGCGTGTGTGTTGAGGGGGGGTTACCCAGCCGGCGTGGATGGTGAAAGATTGGCCTGGGAGAACGGCTATGCAGATCAACTCATCAAGATTGATGTTCTGCCATTCTGCTTTAAGTGCAATTAAAATGGGTCCTGCGTTAAAAAGCTCACCCGATAACATCGCCTGGGTTTAGATTACACTGCCACCCAGGTCCCGCCAACAACCACTCACAATTATAATAATCTACCCTTCCCCCTCTATCTGATATACTGATCTGGGCCTCATTTCCCAGTTGCGATATAACTTAAGCATTACGATGATCGTACCAGATGCATCGTTATTTACAAGCCACATTTTTAAGAGTGTTTCCCTAGCAAGCACGTAGAGAGAACGTTTGCTAAGTGCATCGTTAGACCATGTGTCGATACTGATAGGATCGGAAGGAAAAACAATGCTGCTTTCAGATCAGCTTTCTCCATTCAAATCTTACCTTAACATTATAATTATTCCACAATACTGACAACAGATCAGCTCCTAGAGAGATATTACGACCTTTGGCTGCAAATATTGAGGCGGCTTATTATGGTTACCAAATAATAATGTACAAAATCCCAGATTGGGCACATCATTGTGCACATGTTGTCACACATCATGAAACATATTGAGGCAAAAATTACAGAGAGTAGCCTAGTGGAAAATAAAACTAAATTGATTGAACATGAAATGTAGTTCAATATCATTTAAATATACAGTGCCTTGCAAAAGTATTCATCCCCTGTCACGATCGTCTAATGAGGGAGACCAAAGCGCAGCGCGTTGAGCGAACATGACTTTATTAAATTAAAGTACTCACTACAAAAACAACAAACAATGACGAATCGTGAAGTCCTCAGTTACAATGACTGATACGGAACAAAAACCCACAAACACAAAGTGAAACACAGACAGTTAAATATGGCTCCCAATCAGAGACAACCAGCCCACAGCTGACACTCGTTGCCTCTGATTGGGAGTCATTCATTCAAACATAGAAATGAACCCAACAGAAATACCAACATAGAAATACACCCAATGAATGAACACACCCTGGCTCAACATACAGAGTCCCGGAGCCAGAGTGTGACAGTACCCCCCCCTAAAGGCGCGGACTGCGACCGCGCCTCAATAAGGGCTAAACAAGGGAGGGCTGGGTGGGCATACCTCCTCGGCGGTGGTTCTGGCTCCGGCCTTGATCCCCACTTCCTCTCCAACCCCCCAAAGTACCCCTGGTCCTGTCTAGCCCCGCTGGCCGGAGCCGGACTGACGACACGCGCCCCTGGCTTGGTGCGTGGAACAGGAATGGACCGGAATGGGCTGGCGATGCGCACCACAGACTTGGTGCGGAGAGCAGGAACGAGCCGGACAGGGCTGACGACGCACCCCGTAGGCTTGGTGCGTGGAGCAGGGACAGGCCGGGCAGGGCTGTCGACGCACACCGTAGACTTGGTGCGTAGAGCAGGAACAGGCCGGGCAGGGCTGTCGACGCACACCGTAGACTTGGTGCGTGGAGCAGGAACAGGTCGGACAGGGCTGGGGACGCACACCGTAGGCCTGGTGCGTGGAGCAGGGACAGGCCGGACCAGGCTATGGAGACGGATAGGAGACCTGGAGTGAAGAGCTGCCACAACCCGTCCTGGCTGAATGCCTACCTTCACACACTCTGTGTGAGGCATCAGCACAGGACGTACAGGGCTGTGTACCCGTACTGGCATAACAGCACGTGACACTGGCGCAGGATATCCGGGACCGAGGAGAGGCACTGGAGGCCCCGAGCGCTGAGCCGGCACACTCCGTCCTGGCTGCATGCCCACCTTCGCACAACACGTGCGGGGTGCTCGCACAGGACGTACCGGACTATGCCGGACCACTCGTGGCACAGTGCGCAGCTCCGCACTCCGCGGAACCTGCCCAGTCTCATGCTGCCATGCCTGAGTACGGGGAGTTGGCTCTGCTCTCCATCCAGGCTCCGCCAACCTGCCTTCTGGCCCCCAAAACCCGGTGGCCTTCTCTCCTCTTCTCCTATTTCGCCCTGTGGCAGCCTCCTGCTGCCCAGTCGCCCATGCCGTGTGCCCCCCCCTAAAAATGTATTGGGGGTGCCTCTCGTCCTTCCGACGATGGCACTGCTGATGCCGATGCTCCTCTCCTGCCTGGGTCTCCCCCTTCATAGCCCTCCGGTACCGGACGGCCTCCTCCTCGGTAATCTGCCCCCAACCGAGGAGGACATCCACCAGAGTCACCTCCTGCGTGTGTTCCTGGACACGCTGCTTGGTCGTTGTATGGTGGGTTTTTCTGTCACGATCGTCTAATGAGGGAGACCAAAGCGCAGCGCGTTGAGCGAACATGACTTTATTAAATTAAAATGAACACACCCTGGCTCAACATACAGAGTCCCGGAGCCAGAGTGTGACATCCCCCTTGACATTTTTCCTATTTTGTTGCATTAAAACCTGTTATTGAAATTTATTTTTATTTTTATTTCATGTAATGGACATACACAAAATAGTCCAAATTGGTGAAGTGAAAAATAAAAAAATTACTAGTTTCAAAAAAACTTTAAAAAATCAATAATGGAAAATTGGTGTGTGCATATGTATTCACCCACTTTGCTATGAAGCCCCTAAATAAGATCTGGTGCAACCAATTACCTTCAGAAGTCACATAATTAGTTAAATAAAGTCCACCTGTGTAAAGTCTAAGTGTCACATGATTTGTCACATGATCTCAATATATATACACCTGTTCTGAAAGGCCCCAGAGTCTGCAACACCACTAAGCAAGGGGCACCACCAAGCAAGACCAAGGAGCTCTCCAAACAGGTCAGGGACAAAGTTGTGGAGAAGTACAGATCATGGTTGGGTTATAAAAAAAATCAGAAACTTTGAACATCCCATAAAAAAATTGAAAGAATATGGCACCACAAAAAACCTGCCAAAAGTGGGCCGCCCACCAAAACTCACGGACCAGGCAAGGAGGGCATTAATCAGAGAGGCAACAAAGAGACCAAAGATAACCCTGAAGGAGCTGCAAAGCTCCACAGCAGAGATTGGAGTATCTGTCCATAGGACCACTTTAAGCCATACACTCCACATGCTGTGGGGATGTTTTTCTTTGGCAGGGACTGGCAAACTGGTCAGAATTGAAGGAATGATGGATGGTGCTAATTACAGGGAAAATGTTGAGGGAAACCTGTTTCAGTATTCTAGAGATTTGAGACTGAGACGGAGGTTCACCTTCCAGCAGGACAATGACCCTAAGCATGCTGCTAAAGCAACACTCGAGTGGTTTAAGGGGAAACATTTTTAAATGTCTTGGAATGGCCTAGTCAAAGCCCAGACCTCAATCCAATTGAGAATCTGTGGTATGACTTAAAGATTGCTGTACACCAGAGGAACCCATCCAACTTCAAGGAGCTGGAGCAGTTTTGCCTTGAAGAATGGGCAAAAGTCCCAGTGGCTAGATGTGCCAAGCTTATAGAGACATACCCCAAGAGATTTGCAGCTGTAATTGCTGCAAAAGGTGGCTCTGCAAAGTATTGACTTTGGGGGAGGGGTGAATAGTTATGCACGCCCAAGTTTTCTGTTTTTTTTGTCTTATTTCTTGTTTGTTTCACAATAAAACATATTTTGCATCTTCAAAGTGGTAGGCATGTTGTGTAAATCAAATGATACAAACCCCCCAAAAATCCATTTTAATTCCAGGTTGTAAGGCAACAAAATAGGAAAAATGCCAAGGGGGGTGAATACTTTCACGAACCACTGTATAGGCCCATGTAGTGTATTTATCTGTTAATACAGTCATCTTGAATTTCATTTGAAGCATCGTTTTATCCTTCACTTGTAACAATTGCAAATAATGTAGCAACTTTGTATTTGTAGTCAACTTCTTTCGGAAGTTATCTCTGATGTTTTTCTCAGTTTTAGTATTAATCTGGTTGTTTCAAGTCTTATGTTGTCCATCACACGGCAATACAAAGACCATAGACACTTGGATGAGTAGTACATCCCCCCTTAGAAATTTGATTGTTATAGCTAACTGTTTGATTGATTGATTGATTCCAAGAAAGTAAGGTACAATAATATTTCTGCAATTATTATTATTATTATTTTATTTTTTTGAATATTAAAATATACAATCTACCTGCAGTGAAGCTGCTCAACATTGACATTACATTCAGCCATCTAACGGACTCACGTCCAGAACGAACCACAGGAGCAACCAGTGTCAAGCGCCCCGCCCAAGGGCACGTCGACAGACAGACCAGAAACAGGCTACCTGAGGGCAATACCAGAACAAATGATCTATTGATTCTGTATCCTCACAACAAAATCTGTATATCTGCGATGATTGTATGCCCCAAATATTCAACATTGATTGTTGTTGATTATGAATGCTTGGAGTGCAGCACTGTACTGTATTACAATTTATGAAGAGGCCCATTGAGAGCTGATGCTCCAGTTGGCCAGTGTGTCTGTGTAGTCCCACAGTGACATCCCACAGTCCCCTGTTCTGTCCTGTCCTGAGAACTGGACAGAAGGGCATGTGAAGATGTTTGTTTCCAGTTCTCCCTCATTACAGACTCAATCCAAACAAGACATATTTACATCAAAACCCACGTTTTTTCCTCCAAGGACATCAATGTATGATTTAGACAGACATTTTGAGTAACGTAGATATCTTCCCTAAGTGCGGTCCTCCCCCGTTCACTGGGGCGGTGCCCATCTCAGTCAGTGTCAAGTTGTTAACCCCGTGTCAACAGAGGCCCAGGCCGTATTTGGGCCTTCGTGATGGATGGGTCTTCTCCCACGCAAACATATTCTCAAAGTCAGCTGAGAGAGGTGCAGCGCGTGTCAATCCCTCACACGCACACATGTCTAGCCCCAATCATATTCCTGGACCTGAGCAATAGAGGCTTCTCTCTCTCTCTCTCTCGTCCACCAAGTCCCCATGTCCCCCTCCAAACACAGATGGTTGGGTCAACTCCTCTCCTTTACCCGATTATGTGAGGGCTTGGCATCTTGGTTCTCTTAACGAACCAGTAAAATGTTTTCAGTAAACACTCCCAGAGGGAAACAAGTAATGATGAAGAGGAGGAATTTTACAAACGGTTTTGTTTTATAATGTGAGAACTGGCCTGAACCTAAAGGGAAAACACGTCCATCTTGGCCCACTGAGGTGATGCTCTGGTTTTCATTAGTCCTCTTTTTATATTCAGGGACTCCGTAGAGCACAGAGGACAGTGTCTGTAGGAATGTCTTAAATCTTGAAGCTATAGGCAAGCACATGTTTCTGTCTCTCAGAATTAAAAAAAAAAATCGTCAGATAATAGTTTTTTGTCCATTGTGGAGCAACATTTTGTCATCAGGAACAGTGGGTATCGGTACCTGTGTTTAGTTGCATATATTTTTTATGTTTCCAAAGTCATGGGATTTTATCCATTCCTGAAAATAGATTATCTTAGTTTTATAGGCCTACATTAGATCTATATGATTTTCAAAAGAACATGACTACCTCTAAGGTATAACAATATACAAATTTAAGATTTCATGTATTACATATAAATACATTCTCAAATTTTCTTCTAAATAATGTATCTCTTGTAGGCTCTATGAGACAGAGAGCATGGCTATATGACTGATCACTCGTCAATTTCATGAGTTCCTTCTCTCCCATTACTCACCACCAGGCCCTGTCACTCTCCGCAGCAGCTCTTTCTTTCCAACTTTCACTATTCTTTTTTTACTCCTCACCGAACAGACCCATCCCTATGATGGGTTATTGTATCATTATGGGGCGGAGGCCCGAAAATGAACAGATTACAAAAAGGAGAGAGGAGAAGTCCGGGTCTTTGAGTTTAGTGGTTGAGTTTAGTTATATGCCAAGTGTTCATTTTTTCTCCTTTCTTTTCCTGGGCAGGGGGTTAGCTGGCTAGAGAGGGGGGTTGTCATAATGTGTTGCGTTGTCCACTCTGGATCGCAAGGTCAGATTAACAAGCAGACCCTGATCCTTTTTAGCCGTGGTCCCCATAAAGACACAATGACAGGGGCGATCCATCACGGCTGTCCCTAACAGGGAGGGGGTCACTGGGGTTGGAGGGCTGCAGGGCTGCAGGGCAGGGTCCTGGGCCTAGGCCTGGATGGGTGATGGAGGGGAAAGGGAACAGGATGGGGCTGGTTAAAGTTTAACCAGCAGTCATCCTACTAATTTAGGATTATATTCAAGCCCCATTCTCTGGTGGTGGGAGATGCCGATGTTTCGGCAACCCCAAATACGTGACCCATCGCCCACTCTTCCCACCCTGTCGCCCACTCACAGCCATGCACCCAACTGGTTCCACACGGATCAGGGTGGCAAATTTAAGGCCTTAGAAAATTACTCAGAATCCCCCCACCCTCCAACACACACACATACAAGCACCAAGACTGTGTGGGTATATTAACCTATGGCGTGTGGGTATATTAACCTGACACGCGCCATCCAACCCCTATATTAACTGACTGGTACGTCATATGCCAAATCTCCCACCGCCTTTCCTCAATTTGTCTATGCCACTATCAATAACCAGTGTCAACACATTTCTGCAGTGGATCAATAGCAATGGGGTTCTTTGTGACAGTGGAAGCTTTGGCCCCAGGGCAAGACATGGTTACGGCCTTTTGATAGTCTTTTAATACACTGTTACACACTTTGAGAGAATTTGGTCAAAACCTATCCCCAGTGAGTTAATATGTGTATTGAAAATCCTATTTTCAGGGTGGGCTACTCAGTGTTGATATAGTTTTTCCCCAGTCATAGCCGATTCTTACTGTAGGATATGACCGCACCCTGTGCAGTTTTGCTACTGTTATTTTACTGCTGCTCTTTAATGATTTGTTATTTTAATTTTTTACTTATCTATTTTTTAATTAACACTTATTTTTCTTAAAACTGCATTGTTGGTTAAGGGCTTTTAAGTAAGCATTTCACTGTAAGGTTGTATTTGGCGCATGTGACAAATACAATTTTATTTAATTTGACTGATTTTCCTTTCTTACTGTAACCCCATGTGCTACAGAGGCTGAAGGTCTTAACCATAATATCGTGTTCCTGTTCATTGGTCCAATCATCTCCAATGATCAAAAGGACGCAAAGGAGATGGAGTATTGGTATCAGGAGAGAGGAGATCAAAGGAGCTCATGTCTGAGTAGGGCCTTCAGTATGCATGGTCCGTGGCCAAGAGCTGGAGTCACGCGCCCATATGACTTGATTAGACTTGATGAGATGACTTGACCCTCCAACACACACTTAATAATGCAGTAAGTTCTGCCCGTTTGACATGGGGAGGGACGGCGGAAGGCAGCCACTCTAATGGTGGGGACAGGGGGGCAGAGGTGTGATGGTGGGCTGAGGGACAGGAGATGTGAGGAAGGGGCTCAGGGTGAGACAGGCGGTGGGAGGCTCAGAATGAGAGTGGTATGGGAGTGAGGTGGAGGGGGCTAAACGAGAGGTGGGGGGTGGGAGATATGGGAAATGGGGTTGAGAGTGAGACATGGAAGGAGAAATGTTGGGCCTGAGAGAGAGGCAGAGTGGGGAGTATGGAAAAGGGGTTGAGGGTGAGATGGAACGGTGGGGGTATTCGGGGCGGTGGGGGGGAGCTGTCCGTTTGTACAAACCTAAGAATCCGTCATGTGTCGCCTACTATTTCCCCTCGCTGGGTTGAGGTGGTGCTGACAGCCGGGACTTCTCCTCTCCCTCCTCGCCACGGGTAAATTACATTACGGAAATTGTGTTTGTGCTGCAGCCGGGACTGAGGGCTCATTGGAACCTGGGGGGGGGGGGTCACAGAATGAAAGAGAGTGAAGGGCTGTTGTCAGCACTTTACTGAGAGGACATGGACCCCTGTCGTGTCCCCCAAAATCCCATAGGGACAAACAGGTGTGTGTGTACGTGTGTTTGTTTGTTTGTGTGTACTGTATGTGCACCAGCTCATTCTAGTGAAGGGTAGAGGTAATATATTTGAACTGGACAAACACAGCAATCAATGAAGTTTACTTCATAATATACATTCATGTCTGCTGCAATCCATAGAGTTTACTTAAAAATATAGATGCATTTGCTTGTGAGGCAACAACTCACAAACACCTACAATCTAAGCAAAATTCCTCTATGAAATCATGGGCTGAAATGCATGTTCAAATGCTTATCATTTAAGAGATGCAGAAATGCATGGCCAGCGGAAAGTAGCTGCCTGTCGACATCAATTCTTAGAATTAATGTGTCCAAACAAATCTTGTTGTTTTATTTCTGCCATCACCCCCGGCTCCATAACGCGCCTTTAGTCATTAGGCCTGATAGTTAGTGATTGACACCCAGTTAAAGTGCACCTTCAGTGCATCACTTATCACGACCCACCGACACATTTCCTCTAAGTAGCCATAAACATGTTACCAGTTAAAATATGTGAGAGGGGCCCAATTATCCCCGCGCCCCTGGCCTCCTCCTCCACCACAGAGGCCCATATACGTGGGTCAGGACAATAGAGCCACAGCCTGATCCATCTCTCTCAGCCTGGCCCTGGACCCAATACATCTCCATCAATTCATTAATCTCCACCATATAGAGAGAGATCAGTCACGTTTTCTGATCTCAGGACAACTACCATTAATCAGTTCCAGGCAGATCATTGACAAAGGGAGGCAGAGGCGGGAGGCCTGCTTTGGCCCTGCAGGCGGTTAGGGCCCTGAGAGTGGGGTGTGATTCACTCTAGGGCCCAGGCTGCCATCCAGGCCTGTGGAAGTCCTTTGGATCAGACAAGAGGCCTGTGTTGTGGCTGGGGTGCTCATCATTAATAATCTTTATTGAGAGTCCATGATCAGCAGTGATCTTTCTGTCATTATAGACTTCAGAAACACTACCCTGGGCTCCTCCCTCATCTTCTCTCCTCCTCTACATTAAAATGCAGCTACTGTAGTCACTCCAATGGGGGTACTGGCTCTACAATTGATGTTGATGCATCTCCCATGGAGGTTGAATGTAATTGTAACTGAGCATAACCACTCCTCGCATATAAACAACATCTACACCCCCACTCATACACACACACACACACACACACACACACACACACACACACACACACACACACACACACACACACACACACACAAACACACACACACACACCTCCAACCTCCAACCTCCCTGTCTGCTAAACCTTGTGCTCAGGCTCATAAAAAATGGATTGGGAGCCATAAAATCACACATATATGAGAACACTGAATACTGCCTTTAATTGTTCTTTATGGCTGAGATTTGGCCTTGGTGCTCCTCTGGCCCCAGTTTGGGATGGCCTGAGGTAAAGCTCAGAGAGGCAGGTTCCAGAGCTAGGCCTGGGTCAACCCAGACTAACCCATACCATAAAGGACCATATCAGGGCAATCAGGAGCAGGATTGCCCCCCAGTGTCATGCCCTGTTCTGTTTCACCTGTCTTGTCCTACCAGCGTGTCCCCGTGTTTCCTGTGCTCTAGTTTTTCCTTTTCCTAGTCTTCCCAGTTCTGACCTTTCTGCCTGTCCTGACCCTGATCCTGCCTGCCGTCCTGTACCTGCCTGACTCTGATTTGGATTACGACTCTTTGCCTGCCTGGACACACCTTTTGCCTGCCCCTTGTACTATAGTAAACTCTGAGACTCGTACTATCCGCCTCCAGTGTCTGCATCTGGGTCTTAGCCTGAGCCGTGATACCCAGAGGGGGCAGTTCATTTCTACTGCTGAAATATTCAGGAGGCTGAGCATGCCCTAAGAGACTGGGGAGGAGGGGGAAACACTACCCCTTATTTTCATCCCTAGTACTGTACATACTGATTTCAGAGTGCTCTAAGGTTGTTGACAGAACTACAACCAGGTCTGATGGTGATGCCTGTTTAAACACAGTATTATATAGTGTTGGGAGTTACAGCAATAAACGTGTCTAAAAGAGGTTCCAGTTTACACCTGGTATCGGTCCTTTCAGAAATGTTGCCTTTTTTCAATATCCATTCTTAGACAAGTGAACCTTGTACTGTACCGGTGCCGTGAGAAGGTTACCTGATGCCAGCTCTGATAAACATGTGGCTGTTTGATTTGATCAGGTAAAATCTGTCTATGTCCCAAGAGCTCTTTTCATTTCATACCACTGTTTGCAATGTCACATCATGGTGTCAGGGGCGAGGAGGGCAAGGGGGGAGAGGGGGGAGTGAGAGTGAGGTAAGGGTTGGTGAGGGTGTGGGAGAGGAGAAGGTGAAGAACACTCTTCATTTGACTGTCAGAGGGAGAGAGGAAGGAGAGAGAGGATAGAGAAAGATGGTCCAAGTCTGTCTGTCACAATTTGATTCAAGCAAATTGCAAAGACATATAGATTTATAATTTATTTACTTTGTCCGCAGTCGAAGTAGCAATGCACAGACCTGTCTCCCCACCATTCCATGATTCGCCCCTCGTTTGGACAAATCAAATTCATCTGTCCATCTATTCCTCCCCTCATCCCCCCATCCATCAGTCTCATTAGATAACCCCTGTCAACTCCAAGAGGTGTGTGTGAGTATGTGTGTGTGTGTGTGTGTGTGTGTGTGTGTGTGTGTGTGTGTGCGTGCGTGTATGTGTGTGTGTGTTCGTGCGCAAAGCCAGTGAATCCTGTGACCAAGAATGAGCAGGTCTGATTCCCATCCATTAAAAGTGGACCCAGTGACAATTTACAACATTAATAAATGACAGGCAAAGAGAGAGGGAGGTGGGAGCGAGAGACGGAGGGAAGATAGGAGGAGAGAAGGGTGCATTTTGATTTACGGACAGCCTGCAAGTCAAATCTATTCACTGTGATGGAGAGAACGTGTTTAAGAGTGTAAACAGTCAAATGCTGTTTTGCTATGAACTCTATGGCCTCGCCTCCCTCTCCACCTCATGTTCCTCACATCCGCTCGTCTCCTCCAACTTCATCAATTCCTCTTCTACTTCTTTCAGTGTCTAACTTCATTCTGTTCTTCTTCCTTTTCCTCCTACACATCATCCATAACACCTTTTTTTCTCCTTCTTCTTCCCGACAGACATTCAAGATTAATTTGAGATTGAATAGTTAGATACAGTATATAGGTAGAGTGCAGACAGATATACAGCAGGGGTAGGAGGCCATTGAGTCAGACTGTGTGATTTAAAGTCTTTCAGCCACTTTATCACAGATCTGTTTTGGGCCCATTTATATATATATGCAATATTGATTTAATTATCCTGCCAGTAAAAGGGTTCATAGAGGTCTGTGTTCATCATGATGTTTTTGTGTGTCTGTCTGTGTGTGTCTGTGTGTGTGTGTGTCTGTGTGTGTGTGTCTGTGTGTGTGTCTCTGTGTATCTGTGTGTATGGGCCCTTGAGGATAAGTATCATGCTCCCCTCTCTATCTCTCTCACTCACTCACTCACTCACTTACTCACTCTCTCACTCACTCACTCACTCACTCACTCACTCACTCACTCACTCACTCTCCTCTCTCGCTCACTCACTCTCCTCTCTCGCTCACTCACTCTCCTCTCTCGCTCACTCACTCTCCTCTCTCGCTGAGGTAATTTAAACGGTGTGTCTATAATCTGAGCAGATTACTAATAAAAGAGAGTTGAACTTTGGGTCCTATCCCCAGCGGGCATTATGGCTAGGTATTAAACCAAGTGCCTGTGTAATACTGTCAACTCACTCTTTTTTTTTAAACATGGTATTTATTTATTTCTCTGGATCTATCTGTATATTCACAAATGAAAATGAAAGTGGTGTTTATGGGACGCATTGTTCTCATCAGTTAGAAAGTGGTTTTTAACTCCTTGATGTGTATACTGTAGGTGTGTGTGATACTATAACAGTAATCCTTCTACCCCCCCCTTCTACCCCCCCTTTCCCCACCCCCCATTTTAAAAAAAAAGAGAAAAAAAGGGTGGTTGTCACACTGGCTATCCTAAGTTGAATGGACCAATTTGTAAGTCGCTCTGGATAAGAGCGTCTGCTAAATGACTTAAATGTAAAATAGTGCATGCGTGCCTATGTGTGTGTGTGTGTGCGCGCGCATGTGCATGTTTGAATCACGACAGAAACACGTTTGTCCTCTCATCATACCTGGGGTGCTTGGGAACATAGCTCTAATGGAAAATAAACGCTTTTTAAATACTAATAGGCCATGACAACATAACCCACAGAACTCTACCCGATACCCCTCTGCTCTCTTTAAACATTCTTTAATGGTTGTCTTAGTGTTATACTAGATCTCATTAGCCAGTGTAAATGGTTATATTGGTGTTGGCCATGTTGTTGATTGGTTGAGCCATGCTCTGGGGTTTACATTATCGTTTGCGGGGGTCAATCATTGGAGCTAAATGAGGTCATGCTCAAGTTGTGGTTAAGTTTAGTGTGTGTGTGTGTGTGTGTGTGTGTGTGTGTGTGTGTGTGTGTGTGTGTGTGTGTACGTGTGCACCTTACGGAAAAACCACATGAATCACGTGAATTATTCTAAAAACACACGTTTCTATGTGATCTTATGTGAAGTTAACGTGATTACATGTGACAACATGTAAAGCAACATGTGATAACAGTATGAAAAATGTATGCACTCACTAACTGTAAGTCGCTCTGGATAAGAGCGTCTGCTAAATGACTAAAATGTAAATGTGTAACATGAAACTACACATATGAAAACGTGATCACATGTTAAGTGTTCCAAAAACACGTTTTCACATGATTTCACATTAAAATTTCATGTGACATCATGTGGTTTTTCTGTAATGGGTGTGTCAGGGGATGTTGATTAGGACTGGTCACTCGTGGGGGGTTCATTAGAAAAGTGAGGTCATACTTGGACTCCTTGTCACGGTTTCGGCCGAGGCTGCCTCTCCTCCTTGTTCGGGCAGGCTTCGGCGCTCGTCGTCTCCGGAATTCTAGCTGCCACCGATAGATGTTTCATGTTCGTTTGCTTTTGTCTGTTTGTGTCACACCTGTTTCTGTTTTACGTAATTAGTGTCCTATAAGTTTCTCGTTGTGTTTGTCATGTGTTGTGTATGATTGTTTTTCGTCAGTGTTGTGTTTGCTCGGTTGAGCATATTTTCTCCACTGCGCTGGAGCACAGTTGCACTTGTTCGTGCACCACTTCGTTTGTCGCACCTGTTTGTGCGCATTTGCCTTTTCGCCTTGTGCGTAGTTTAGCTGTTTGGGCTTAGTTGTCCTGTTGCCTGTGTTGGGCCAGAAATACAGCATTTGGAACCTACAGTCGGCGTCCTGCATTTGATTTCCTACACTACACCTACACACGCCCTGACACTCCTGGTCAATTTGAAAGCCAGTACATGGTGTGTGTGTGTATATCGGTGTGTAGGCTGTGTGTGTGTGTCTATATCTATGTGTAAGCTAAGTGTGTGTATATCTATGCCGTGGGTGACTGCAATGATGGAATGTGTGGTCTTGAGAGGATGGTTGATGTATGACATTACCAGCAGTTTCGCAAATAGTCTGGGTAGCCATTTGATTAGATGTTCAGGAGTTTTATGGCTTGGGGGTAGAAGCTGTTTAGAGGCCTCTTGGACCTAGACTTGGCGCTCCGGTACCGCTTGCCGTGTGGTACCGGAGTCAAGTTCTTCAACATTGATCTCGACACATAATTTCTGTATGGACCTCGCTTTGTGCACGGGGTCATTATCATGCTGAAGCAGGAAAGGGCCTTCCGCAAACTGTTGCCACAAAGCTGGAAGCACAGAATCGTCTAGAATGTCATTGTATGCTGTAGCGTAAAGATTTCCCTTCACTGGAACTAAGAGGCCTAAACCGAACCATGAAAAACAGCGCCAGACCATTATTCCTCCTCCATGAAACTTTACAGTTGGCACTATGCATTGGGGCAGGTAGTGTTCTCCTGGCATCCGCCAAACCCAGATTCGTCCGCTGGACTGCCAGATGGTGAAGCGTGATTCATCACTCCAGAGAATGCGTTTCCACTTCTCAGAGTCCCATGGTGGTGAGCTTTACACCACTCCAGCCAACGCTTGTCATTGCGCATGGTGATCTTAGGCTTGTGTGCGGCTACTCGGCCACGGAAACCCATTTCATGAAGCTCCCAACGAACAGTTCTTGTGCTGATGTTGCTTCCAGAGGCAGTTTGGAACTCAGTAGCTATGTGCTTTAGCACTCGGCGGTCCCATTCTGTGAGCTTGTGTGGCCTACAACTTCTCGGCTGAGCCGTTGTTGCGCCTAGACGTTTCCACTTCACAATAACATAACTTACAGTTGACTGGGGCAGCTCTAGCAGGGCAGAAATTTGACGAACTGACTTGTTGGAAAGGTGGCATCCTATGACGGTGCCACATTGAATGTCACTGAGCTCTTCAGGAAGGCCATTCTACTGACAATGTTTGTTTATAGAGATTGCATGGCTGTGTGCTCGATTTTATACACCTGTCAGCAACGGGTGTGGCTGAAATAGCTGAATCCACTAATTTGAAGTGGTATCCACATACTGTATATATAGTGTATATTTCTAGGCATGCATATTTTGACAGTACTTTAAAAGCATTGCTTTGCCTGAATTACAACGTGGTATCAGACCCTCGCCTGTCTGTGGAGGTGCGGGTGTGTGTCTGTGTGAGTCCACGTGTGTGTAGTGGGGGTGTGCATGCGTGCGTGTGGGTGTGCATCTGTGTGTGTGTGTGTGTGTGTGTGTGTGTGTGCTGTAGTGCACCTGTGACAGCCCCAAAGACAGATAACACCTCTACATATCATAACACTCTCTTCTCTTCCCATCCTTTCATCCCTCCATCCACCCCACTATCATCTCTGGCCAATCGATTCACCCCATAAAAGGTGTTTAATTCAATCAGGGAGAAAGTGAGTCCCTGTTTTTCAGGGTCCCTGTCGATGGCCATATAATCAGTTAGAGTGGGCTTCTGTCTCCTCTCTCTCTCGCTTCTTCTCTCCCTCACTTACTCTCTCTCCTCCCACACAGGTCAGTATAGAGCCTGGGATATGAGCTTTGGCTAGTGATATCCAGTATATTAGCCAATTCTTTCTCCTGTCAGATAAGTCATTCTATTCTCTACTGTCTCCTTCTGTCTGTCTGTTACATACTATACCGCACTGTACTGTATTATACAGTACAAAACTATTTGGATAGTTTTCTGAGTATAATTCTTTCTCTTTCTAAGAAGTCTTCTAACAAAAAGAGGGGAGCCTTTTTTATTTTATTGAACCATTATTTAAGCAGGGAGTCATACTGAGACCACAGTCTACTTCGCAAGTGAGCCCTGCATGAACACATCAATAAACAACAATTCAACTATACATATCTACATACACATTAATTACAGAATACATGAAAAGCAAACACGAAAACCAAAACGCAATCATATTAAATAAACATATTATTCAGTAAAAAGGCCCTCTAACATCTGCCAGAATTGCCCTAGAGGTAACAACTCCACCAACTTGAATAACATTTTACTGCAGTGGGCTAAGTCAGGGCCACCGAGTGTTTCTTAGTAGTCTTACATTTTTACATTTTAGTCATTTAGCAGACGCTCTTATCCAGAGCGACTTACAGTTAGTGAGTGCATACATTTTTCATACTGGCCCCCCTTGGGAAACGAACCCACAACCCTGGCGTTGCAAGCGCCATGTTCTACCAATTGGAGGTCTTAAACAAATCTACTTTGAAACAAAAGTATACACCTCACACACATGGTTATGGGCTTAAAAAAAAGAAGATAATGTTTATTAATTTTGATAATATGAAATATATTAATAACATTCCACCCATGAGGCCACTAGATCGTTTGACTGCAGGAAAGGGATACAGAGTTTTGGAGATCATTCCAAATGAGAGGCGCAAAAAAACTAAAAGCAAAACTGAGGCCTTCATAGCTGGCGTGATTTCTGAGGCATTAGCCAAGCAACAGAACTCTCTCAAGGATATGCTACAATGGGTGTTAGCTGAGGCGGTGGAACCACTCAACAGAAAACATCAAGAGACTTTAGCGGCTGTTGAAGCTCTTACAATCGACGTTGAGAGACGGATGAAAGTGATTGACAATCTGTCTACTAAAGTGGACAATCTGCAAGGTGAAAATAGGGAAAACAAATGGAAAACTAACGACTGTTCTTCACAACTAGAGAAGATGCATGGGGGACCGTTCACATCGCTCAAATGTAAGATTAATTTCTTTAAAAGAAGGAGATGAGACTGACGATCCCATCAAATTCCTACAGAGAATGATCCCTAAATGGATCCCATCCATATCTCACAAGGTTGAAATAGAAAGAGCCCATCGAGGACGCTGATCTTCAAGGTCCTCCGGTACAGCGACCGCCAAGCCATTCTACAAGGAGCCAGAGCAGCAGAGCTCATTTACTACGCCCGGTAAGGCATTGCGGTTTTTCCCTGACTACAGCACGCGCACCTCCCAACGCCGCAAAGTCTTCAACAAGGTCTGAAACAAACTCAGACTGAGGGGTATCCAGTCATTCCTCGTCTATCCAGCAACGCTCTGGGACCCACACGGGGAGAGTGCCTGTCATTCACCACAGCACAAGACGCCGAGGAGTTCTTGGCATCACAACAGGGCCATTGCTGATTGGGACAGTAACGTTACAGCTAACGTTAGCTGCTAGCTAAGTAAGTCCTCATCTCAACTGTTAGCTAGCTAACTGATTATCTCTTCAGTGGTGTTCAGTATAACCTACATGTTGTTGAAAGTTTATCTAGCTTCTATAAACTACAACGTTTGTGTGATAACTTTGTCTGGCGGTAAAGTAGGTGGCTAGCTAACGTGTCTCATGCTGCTATGACAACAACTGCATAGCTAGAGAAGTCAACCATCACCACTGAATTATTTTGAAAGTTAGTTCTCCATGTTTATGCTACGTTAAGGCCTAATCATTCAGTCAATTGAGCATCTCTTGCCGTTCTCATACAATGAGGGAAAAAAGTATTTTATCCCCTGCTGATTTTGTACGTTTGCCCACTGACAAAGACATGATCAGTCTATAATTTTAATAGTAGGTTTATTTGAACAGTGAGAGACAGAATAACAACAAAAAAATTCAGAAAAACGCATGTCAAAAATGTTATAAATTTATTTGCATTTTAATGAGGGATGTAAGTATCTGCAAAACATGACTTAGTACTTGGTGGCAAAAACCTTATTGGCAATCACATAGGTCAGACGTTTCTTGTAGTTGGCCACCAGGTTTGCACACATCTCAGGAGGGATTTTGTTCCACTCCTCTTTGCATATCTTCTCCAAGTCATTAAGGTTTTGAGGCTGACGTTTGGCAACTCGACCCTTCAGCTCCCTCCACAGATATTTTATGGGATTAAGGTCTGGAGACTGGCTAGGCCACTCCAGGACCTTAATGTGCTTCTTCTTGAGCCACTCCTTTGTTGCCTTGGCCGTGTGTTTTGGGTCATTGTCATGCTGGAATACCCATCCACGACCCATTTTCAATGCCCCTGCTGAGGGAAGGAGGTTCTCACCCAAGATTTGACGGTACATGGCCCCGTCCATCGTCCCTTTGATGCGATGAAGTTGTCCTGTCCCCTTAGCAGAAAAACACCCCCAAAGAATAATGTTTCCACCACCATGTTTGACGTGGGGATGGTGTTCTTGGGGTCATAGGCAGCATTCCTCCTCTTCCAAACACGGTGAGTTGAGTTGATGCCAAAGAGCTCGATTTTGGTCTCATCTGACCACAACACTTTCACCCAGTTCTCCTCTGAATCATTCAGATGTTCATTGGCAAACTTCAGACGGCCCTGTATATGTGCTTTCTTGAGCAGGGGGACCTTGCGGGCGCTTCAGGATTTCAGTCCTTCACGGCGTAGTGTGTTACCAATTGTTTTCTTGGTGACTATGGTCCCAGCTGCCTTGAGATCATTGACAAGATCCTCCCGTGTAGTTCTGGACTGATTCCTCACCGTTCTCATGATCATTGCAACTCCACAAGGTGAGATCTTGCATGGAGCCCCAGGCCGAGGGAGATTGACAGTTCTTTTGTGTTTCACCAACTGTTGTCACCTTCTCACCAAGCTGCTTGGCGATGGTCTTGTAGCCCATTCCAGCCTTGTGTAGGTCTACAATCTTGTCCCTGACATCCTTGGAGAGCTCTTTGGTCTTGGCCATGGTAGAGAGTTTGGAATCTGATTGATTGATTGCTTCTGTGGACAGGTGTCTTTTATACAGTTAACAAGCTGAGATTAGGATCACTCCCTTTAAGAGTGTGCTCCTAATCTCAGCTCGTTACCTGTAAAAAAGACACCTGGGAGCCAGAAATCTTTCCGATTGAGAGGGGGTCAAATACTTATTTCCATCATTAAAAAGCCAATCAATTTATAACATTTTTGACATGCGTTTTTTCTTGATTTTTTTGTTGTTATTTTGTCTCTCACTGTTCAAATAAACCTACCATTAAAATTATAGACTGATCATTTCTTTGTCAGTGGGAAAACGTACAACATCAGCAGGGGATCAAATACTGTTTTCCCTCACTGTATCTCCGTTGTGTCAGTTAATGCAAGATATTTAGGAAATGGAGTGAGACATTCGGGAGTATTGGGAGGGTTTTAGTGATATACACCGCTGTGTTCAGTCATGGGTCTAACATTGAGTGGAGAATGAGAACTGTTGTGTCTTAATCTGTCAGGGAGGGAGGGATTCTTTATGTCAATTGTTTTGATACATTTTGCAGGGTTATTGGGGTGGAATGGCAATCTGAAGGGTTTTGTAGTTTTATGTTTAATTTTATCCAACAATGGATATGTTTACTGTTTTTTTCTGGAATATCTGGTTTACAATTATTTAGTTGGCAACTGAATAGTCATTTTATAGCTATCATAAGTTACTTTTCTCCCCTTTTATCCATCAAACTGGTATTCACATCACCACAGATGACTAACCGGTGCCCCCCGCACATTGACTCTGTACCGGTACCCCCTGTAAATAGCCTCCCTACAGTTATTTTATTTTACTGCTGCTCTTAAATTTTGTATTTGTTTAATTTTTTTACTTATCTATTTTTTTTCTTAAAACTGCATTGTTGGTTAAGGGCTTGTAAGTAAGCATTTCACTGTAAGGTCTACACCTGTTGTATTCGGCACATGTGGAAAATAACATTTGATTTGATTTGATCATGGCTAATTTAATGATAATTTCCTGTAATCTGAGGGTTTCTAATGAGCCAAATAAGCGAATTAAATGTCTTGACTTATTACATAGGAATCAAGTTGACATTGATCTATTGCAAGAGACACATATTTTAGAGGGTGATGTCCATAGACTTCAAAACAAGTACTACAAGCTGGCAGCTGCTTCCTACTTCATATCTAAATCTAAAGGGGTGCTTATTCTACATAAACAGAATCTACCCCTTACAATTGAAAAAAGTGCAAATGATAACAGGGCAGATTTACTTACATATGTTCCACTCTGCATTTGTATCTATTTATGCTCCTAACTCATATGACAAAAAATGTCTCACTTCTGTAACCAGAAGCCTGCTCAATTTACCGGATGATGCGCTTATTTTTGGAACTGACATGAATGCCAATATTGATTCTAAGCTAGATAGATCTGGACCTTCTCATAGCTCATCACAAGTGAATGCTTCCAATGCACTTAAACAATTTCTTAAAGATCGTAATCTTTACGACTGTTGGAGATTTCATAATCCCACAACTAAGGACTATACATGCTTTTCTGCTAGATTTAAGACTTTCTCGATAATTGACTATGTTTTAACATCTACTGATATTACAGGTAACATGGAACTTATAAAAACATTACCAGCCATTCTATATGATCATAATCCCATTCTTTGTCAATTTCAAATCTTCCCAATTAAAAGCGTGCACTGATATGGCGGTTTAATAATACTTTACTACACAACTCTGACTTCATCTTTCAGTTTAGATCCAATTAAAAATTATTTTTAGAAATAAACGACCACTCAGTGGAGGACTCAACTATGGTATGGCTAGCTGTAAAAGGTTTCATAAGAGGAAACACTACACATATTTCCTCTAATTTACAGAAATTAAGAATTCAGAAGATCAGTGAATTGGAAAATCTTTGTAAAATGACAGAGACAGAAATTGGGCTAAAAACAAGTAAATTGGAACTTAATGACCTGTTGCGATGTAGAGCAGAATTCATTATGCAGAGGGTGCGACAAAAATACTATTTTCAAGGTTGTAGGCCTAGCCACTTACTGGCTCTACAGCTTAAACATGCTGAAACAAGATCATCAATACAGCTGATCAAATCCCCTACTAAGGGACTGATATGTGATCCTACAGAAATAAATAAAACTTTTAGAGCATATTATTCAGACTTTTACAGTTCCTCACATAGTTTTGATACTTCTGCTTGTCAGCAATTCCTGGAAAACCTTGCGTTGCCCAAACTCTCTCAAGAAGAAACAGTTTTATTAGAGGAACCAGTCACTTTATCTGAACTGAAAGCTGCTCTTAAATATGAAGAAAGATAAAGTGCCTGGTATTGATGGAATACCTCCTGAACTCATTCTCGACTTTTGGGATGAGCTAGGACCAGTTATTCTTGAATCGCTTAACATTGCTATTGAAAAAGGACAATTCCACAGAGACATCAATACAGCTATCCCTAATCCCTAAGAAAGGAAAAGACCTCACAAATTGTGCTAATTTTTGGCCAATCAGTTTAAACAGAACAGAAATGAAGATGTATGCCAAAGTTCTAGCCAAACGCCTAGAGAAAGTTATGAATAAGCACACACATCCTGACCAAACAGGGTTTATTAAGGGTCGTCAGGCAGCCGATAACATGCGCCGCCTGTTTCATATGGTTGCTAAGGCTTCCAATCTGGATACCCCGTGTGCTGTGTTATCAGTAGATGCAGAGAAAGCCTTTGACCACTTAGAGTGGCAATATTTATGGCTTGTTCTTGAACATTTTGGATTTGGGGCTAGATTTATACATATGATCCGCACCATGTATGTGAATCCTTCTTCTATTATATCTACTGGACCCATTCTAATCCATTTACCATACAACAAGGATGTAAACAAGGTTGTCCCGCCTTCCCTACGCTATTTGCTCTCTCTCTTGAACCGCTGGCACAAAGCATATGTCAAAATTTGTCTTCCTCACATATCAAAATCAAACAAACTGAACAAGCATTTCTCTGTATGCAGATGACATACTGCTCTACGTCACAAACGCTCAGAAATCCCTCCAGCCAATGATGTCTGATTAAATACACTACAGAGAACAAACGCATCAGGTGGACTTGCAGTTGCAAATCAAACATTGTATCACCTATCATTCCAAATGAATTTCCTGAAGACCTGGTTAAACCCAGAGGCTTCTGTTCCTTGGCCAATTAGATTAAAATATGTATTATTTTCTGGATTGACTCCTGAAAAATGTGCATTATTGTTTGGTCCCATTATAGCATACTCAGTAAATGTGTCTAAAGCTACAGAGAACCATATGAGCTCTAATCTTAAATGGCATTCATACTTTCCAATGTAATAAATAATTCTTAGTGTGCAAGAAATCATTTCTTTCAGATTCTTGGTCTAAGAAGGGTATTTATACTTTCAAAGACATATTCAATGTGAAAGGACTCCTTAGTTTCCAGGAAATCCGCCAGTGTTTTAATGTCCCAGGTTCATCATTTTGTCTTTACCTTAAACTCTGCCTATCCATGCGAGCCTATTGGGTCCCCTGGTGAGCAGAATTAGCAGTGCACCCATTGGTCAAACTGCTAACGGACAGACGCCCCTAAAAATGAGTTGTTTCTGATATCTATAGTCAATTAATTCTAGCAGCACAAAAACCATTAACTCTATCCACTGTATGGGAAAAGGATTTTACACTTGCTGACAGACAAATAAATCACCAATTAATTTATTTACACATTTGCCATAGAACATATCTAACAGTTCAAAAAAAACATCACATGGGTATTAGTCCATCGCCATTATGTGAGTTCTGCACCACAGGGGACCTTGGTACTTTTCAGCATGTGCTGTGGAAATGCCAGGGGTGGTTGAATTCTGGGGGTAAGTCAACGATGTTATCTCTGTACTTATAGATAAAATACTGCTATTAGATCCAATAGTGATGACTCTGATTTGCACTTGTCAGAACGCCAACGGAGAGTGTGGTTGGCAGGAACCACAGCTGCTAAGAAAAGTATTGTACAGTTACCATTGCAACAATGGCTGCTCACATTTAAGGAAATGGTACTTATCTAGCTCTCCACGGCCAGGATCCACAGGGCCAAGGTGTCCGCTCTGGATGCTATGAAAAAAGCAGCAGCAGACATTTCTGAACTTTTAACCAACAGACCTTTACATCCATGAATGTGTATCACTAATTTGTCACTATAATAATAATAGAATCCGTTCCACATTGGGTGAAGCGGGTTGCAGGAAAGTATATTTAGTTAAAGGATGGAAAGTGAGATTGAGAAATATATACGAAAAATACAAAAAAACTAAAAAAAAAAATTACAGGAGGACACTACAGAAAACACGACCATACTGCTATGCCATCCACAAGTCTGGTTCATCCTTGGGAGTAATTTCCAAACGCCTGAAGGTACAACATTCATCTGTACAAACAATAGTACGCAAGTATAAACACCATGGGACCATGCAGCATCATACCGCTCAGGAAGGAGACAAGGTCTGTCTCCTAGAGATGAACGTACTTTAATGCGAAAAATGCAAATCAATCCCAGAACAACAGCAAAGGACCATATGAAGATGCTGGAGGAAACTGGTACAAAATTATCTATATCCACAGTAAAACGAGTCCTATATCGACATAACCTGAAAGGCTGCTCAGCAAGGAAGAAACCACTGCTCCAAAACCGCCATAAAAAAGCCAGACTACGGTTTGCAACTGTACATGGGGACAAAGATCGTACTTTTTGGAGAAATGTCCTCTGGTCTGATGAAACAAAAATAGAACTGTTTGGCCATAATGACCATCATTATGTTTGGAGGAAAAAGGGGGGTTGCTTGCAAGCCGAAGAACACCATCTCAACCGTGAAGCACGGGGGTGGTAGCATCATGCTGTGGGGGTGCTTTGCTGCAGGAGAGACTGGTGCACTTCACAAAATAGATGGCATCATGAGGAAGGAAAATGATGTGGATATATTGAAGAAACATTTCAAGACATCAGTCAGGAAGTTAAAGCTTGGTCGCAAATGGGTCTTCCAAATGGACAATAACCCCAAGCATACATTTTACATTTACATTTTAGTCATTTAGCAGACACTCTTATCCAGAGCGACTTACAGTTAGTGAGTGCATACATTATTTTTTTCATACTGGTTGTCACGTTCATTATAAACAGCGGACCAAGGCGCAGCGTGATATGCGTACATCTTTTATTTCGTACACAACACTAACAAAACAACAAACCAAACGATACGTGAAGTCCTAGGTTAAACACCAAAACAAACCTTACGGAACAAGATCCCACAAAGTAACATGCCCGCAGGCTGCCTAAGTATGGTTCCCAATCAGAGACAACAAGCTACAGCTGCCTCTGATTGGGAACCACCCTGGCCAACATAGATCTAAACGATCTAGAACACAAACATAGAAAACTAAACAATGAAACCTACACACCCTGGCTCAACAGAAAGAGTCCCCAGAGCCAGGGCGTGACACTGGTCCCCCGTGGGAAACGAACCCACAACCCTGGCGTTGCAAACGCCATGCTCTACCAACTGAGCTACACGGGACTACAGACTTCCAAAGTTGTGGCAATATTTTTTTCTACATGGCAGTCCCTGGGGAGCAACATTGCCCACCACCTTGATTCGGTCCTATGTAGAAAAATTAGAAATTGTGTTTTTTACATTGGATAAAATCAGAGACATAGAGCTAGAAAGTGGTATATCATACACTGCAGTTGAGGAACAATGGAAAAGTAATTCTGCTTTGAAAGTTGATCAACTTGTAACCCCGCTTTTGAGAAAAAATTTTTTTGATACACGTACTGGAGAGCTCTTCTCAGCATCATTCACACCCTTTTAAGCCTTAGCCCCACCCATCTCTTTAAGGATTCACGTGTGAGGCCATGTACTAAACAGAGTGAGTAAGGTAGTGTAGTAAACAACCAAAGATTAAGACTAAAAGTGGTGAAAGTAGTAGCAAAAAGGAGTAGTAAAAATACACTTTATCTAGTCCTTAGGCTATATCCTAATCCGACTTTGGTGCAGGTCATGTTGTTCTTCACATTACCGTCTCTGATAAACACACACTATATCAAATAAAATCTATGTTTATTTGTCACATGCACAGGATACAGTAGGTGTAAACGGTACTGTCACGATCGTTGCCTGAAGACACGGACCAAGGCACAGCGTGATAAGCGTACATACTTTTATTTAACGTACTTAATGACAAAAACAACAAACAAACGATACGTGAAGTCCTGAGGTTATAACACAACAAACCTTTATGGATCAAGATCCCACCAAGACTAGTGCAAAACAGGCTGCCTAAGTATGGTCCCCAATCAGAGACAACGAGCTACAGCTGCCTCTGATTGGGAACCACCCTGGCCAACATAGATCAAACGATCTAGAACAAAAACATAGAAAAACTAAACATAGCAAATCCACACCCTGGCTCAACATTTAAGAGTCCCCAGAGCCAGGGCGTGACAGTACCCCCCCCCTCCCCAAAGGCGCGGACTGTGACCGCGCCACACAAGCACAAGAGGGTAGGGGCCGGGTGGGCATTCCGCCTCGGAGGCGGATCCGGCTCCGGGCGTGACACCACTCTCTCTCCACCCCCCCGTTGCGCCCCTGATCTGGTCCCGCTGGCCGGAGCTGGACTGGACACCGGTGGAGTGGATTGCTCTGGCTCGAGTGGATCCGCTGACCGGTGCCGGACTAGGCACCGGTGGAACAGGCACGGGCCGTGCGGACTGGACACACGCACCACTGGCTTGGTGCGGGGAGCAGGAACGGGCCGGACCGGACTGACGACGCGCACCACTGGCTTGCGCGGGAGCAGGAACGGGCTGGACCGGGCTGACGACGCGCACCACTGGCTTGTTGCGGGGAGCAGGTACAGGCCGGACCGGGCTGGTAGTCTTACATTTTTACATTTTAGTCATTTAGCAGACGCTCTTATCCAGAGCGACTTACAGTTAGTGAGTGCATACATTTTTCATACTGGCCCCCCGTGGAAATGAACCCACAACCATGGCGTTGCAAGCGCCATGTTCTACACACATGGTTATGGGCTTAAAAAAAGAAGATAATGTTTATTAATTTTGATAATATGAAATCTATTAATAACATTCCACCCATGAGGCCACTAGATCGTTTGACTGCAGGAAAGGGATACAGAGTTTTGGAGATCATTCCAAATGAGAGGCGCAAAAAAACTAAAAGCAAAACTGAGGCCTTCATAGCTGGCGTGATTTCTGAGGCATTACATTTTTTTTACATTTTAGTCATTTAGCAGACGCTCTTATCCAGAGCGACTTACAGGAGCAATTAGGGTTAAGTGCCTTGCTCAAGGGCACATTTACGTCATTTAGCAGACGCTCTTATCCAGAGCGACTCACAAATTGGTGCATTCACCCTATAGCCAGTGGGATAACCACTTTACAATTTTTTTTTTTGGGGGTAGAAGGATTACTTTATCCTATCCCAGGTGTTCCTTAAAGAGGTGGGGTTTCAAATGTCTCCGGAAGGTGGTGAGTGACTCCGCTGTCCTGGCGTCGTGAGGGAGCTTGTTCCACCATTGCATTAGCCAAGCAACAGAACTCTCTCAAGGATATGCTACAATGGGTGTTAGCTGAGGCGGTGGAACCACTCAACAGAAAACATCAAGAGACTTTAGCGGCTGTTGAAGCTCTTACAATCGACGTTGAGAGACGGATGAAAGTGATTGACAATCTGTCTACTAAAGTGGACAATCTGCAAGGTGAAAATAGGGAAAACAAATGGAAAACTAACGACTGTTCTTCACAACTAGAGAAGATGCATGGGGGACCGTTCACATCGCTCAAATGTAAGATTAATTTCTTTAAAAGAAGGAGATGAGACTGACGATCCCATCAAATTCCTACAGAGAATGATCCCTAAATGGATCCCATCCATATCTCACAAGGTTGAAATAGAAAGAGCCCATCGAGGACGCTGATCTTCAAGGTCCTCCGGTACAGCGACCGCCAAGCCATTCTACAAGGAGCCAGAGCAGCAGAGCTCATTTACTACGCCCGGTAAGGCATTGCGGTTTTTCCCTGACTACAGCACGCGCACCTCCCAACGCCGCAAAGTCTTCAACAAGGTCTGAAACAAACTCAGACTGAGGGGTATCCAGTCATTCCTCGTCTATCCAGCAACGCTCTGGGACCCACACGGGGAGAGTGCCTGTCATTCACCACAGCACAAGACGCCGAGGAGTTCTTGGCATCACAACAGGGCCATTGCTGATTGGGACAGTAACGTTACAGCTAACGTTAGCTGCTAGCTAAGTAAGTCCTCATCTCAACTGTTAGCTAGCTAACTGATTATCTCTTCAGTGGTGTTCAGTATAACCTACATGTTGTTGAAAGTTTATCTAGCTTCTATAAACTACAACGTTTGTGTGATAACTTTGTCTGGCGGTAAAGTAGGTGGCTAGCTAACGTGTCTCATGCTGCTATGACAACAACTGCATAGCTAGAGAAGTCAACCATCACCACTGAATTATTTTGAAAGTTAGTTCTCCATGTTTATGCTACGTTAAGGCCTAATCATTCAGTCAATTGAGCATCTCTTGCCGTTCTCATACAATGAGGGAAAAAAGTATTTTATCCCCTGCTGATTTTGTACGTTTGCCCACTGACAAAGACATGATCAGTCTATAATTTTAATAGTAGGTTTATTTGAACAGTGAGAGACAGAATAACAACAAAAAAATTCAGAAAAACGCATGTCAAAAATGTTATAAATTTATTTGCATTTTAATGAGGGATGTAAGTATCTGCAAAACATGACTTAGTACTTGGTGGCAAAAACCTTATTGGCAATCACATAGGTCAGACGTTTCTTGTAGTTGGCCACCAGGTTTGCACACATCTCAGGAGGGATTTTGTTCCACTCCTCTTTGCATATCTTCTCCAAGTCATTAAGGTTTTGAGGCTGACGTTTGGCAACTCGACCCTTCAGCTCCCTCCACAGATATTTTATGGGATTAAGGTCTGGAGACTGGCTAGGCCACTCCAGGACCTTAATGTGCTTCTTCTTGAGCCACTCCTTTGTTGCCTTGGCCGTGTGTTTTGGGTCATTGTCATGCTGGAATACCCATCCACGACCCATTTTCAATGCCCCTGCTGAGGGAAGGAGGTTCTCACCCAAGATTTGACGGTACATGGCCCCGTCCATCGTCCCTTTGATGCGATGAAGTTGTCCTGTCCCCTTAGCAGAAAAACACCCCCAAAGCATAATGTTTCCACCACCATGTTTGACGTGGGGATGGTGTTCTTGGGGTCATAGGCAGCATTCCTCCTCTTCCAAACACGGTGAGTTGAGTTGATGCCAAAGAGCTCGATTTTGGTCTCATCTGACCACAACACTTTCACCCAGTTCTCCTCTGAATCATTCAGATGTTCATTGGCAAACTTCAGACGGCCCTGTATATGTGCTTTCTTGAGCAGGGGGACCTTGCGGGCGCTTCAGGATTTCAGTCCTTCACGGCGTAGTGTGTTACCAATTGTTTTCTTGGTGACTATGGTCCCAGCTGCCTTGAGATCATTGACAAGATCCTCCCGTGTAGTTCTGGGCTGATTCCTCACCGTTCTCATGATCATTGCAACTCCACAAGGTGAGATCTTGCATGGAGCCCCAGGCCGAGGGAGATTGACAGTTCTTTTGTGTTTCACCAACTGTTGTCACCTTCTCACCAAGCTGCTTGGCGATGGTCTTGTAGCCCATTCCAGCCTTGTGTAGGTCTACAATCTTGTCCCTGACATCCTTGGAGAGCTCTTTGGTCTTGGCCATGGTAGAGAGTTTGGAATCTGATTGATTGATTGCTTCTGTGGACAGGTGTCTTTTATACAGTTAACAAGCTGAGATTAGGATCACTCCCTTTAAGAGTGTGCTCCTAATCTCAGCTCGTTACCTGTAAAAAAGACACCTGGGAGCCAGAAATCTTTCCGATTGAGAGGGGTCAAATACTTATTTCCATCATTAAAAAGCCAATCAATTTATAACATTTTTGACATGCGTTTTTCTTGATTTTTTTGTTGTTATTTTGTCTCTCACTGTTCAAATAAACCTACCATTAAAATTATAGACTGATCATTTCTTTGTCAGTGGGAAAACGTACAACATCAGCAGGGGATCAAATACTGTTTTCCCTCACTGTATCTCCGTTGTGTCAGTTAATGCAAGATATTTAGGAAATGGAGTGAGACATTCGGGGAGTATTGGGAGGGTTTTAGTGATATACACCGCTGTGTTCAGTCATGGGTCTAACATTGAGTGGAGAATGAGAACTGTTGTGTCTTAATCTGTCAGGGAGGGAGGGATTCTTTATGTCAATTGTTTTGATACATTTTGCAGGGTTATTGGGGTGGAATGGCAATCTGAAGGGTTTTGTAGTTTTATGTTTAATTTTATCCAACAATGGATATGTTTACTGTTTTTTTCTGGAATATCTGGTTTACAATTATTTAGTTGGCAACTGAATAGTCATTTTATAGCTATCATAAGTTACTTTTCTCCCCTTTTTATCCATCAAACTGGTATTCACATCACCACAGATGACTAACCGGTGCCCCCGCACATTGACTCTGTACCGGTACCCCCTGTAAATAGCCTCCCTACAGTTATTTTATTTTACTGCTGCTCTTAAATTTTGTATTTGTTTAATTTTTTACTTATCTATTTTTTTCTTAAAACTGCATTGTTGGTTAAGGGCTTGTAAGTAAGCATTTCACTGTAAGGTCTACACCTGTTGTATTCGGCACATGTGGAAAATAACATTTGATTTGATTTGATCATGGCTAATTTAATGATAATTTCCTGTAATCTGAGGGTTTCTAATGAGCCAAATAAGCGAATTAAATGTCTTGACTTATTACATAGGAATCAAGTTGACATTGATCTATTGCAAGAGACACATATTTTAGAGGGTGATGTCCATAGACTTCAAAACAAGTACTACAAGCTGGCAGCTGCTTCCTACTTCATATCTAAATCTAAAGGGGTGCTTATTCTACATAAACAGAATCTACCCCTTACAATTGAAAAAAGTGCAAATGATAACAGGGCAGATTTACTTACATATGTTCCACTCTGCATTTGTATCTATTTATGCTCCTAACTCATATGACAAAAAATGTCTCACTTCTGTAACCAGAAGCCTGCTCAATTTACCGGATGATGCGCTTATTTTTGGAACTGACATGAATGCCAATATTGATTCTAAGCTAGATAGATCTGGACCTTCTCATAGCTCATCACAAGTGAATGCTTCCAATGCACTTAAACAATTTCTTAAAGATCGTAATCTTTACGACTGTTGGAGATTTCATAATCCCACAACTAAGGACTATACATGCTTTTCTGCTAGATTTAAGACTTTCTCGATAATTGACTATGTTTTAACATCTACTGATATTACAGGTAACATGGAACTTATAAAAACATTACCAGCCATTCTATATGATCATAATCCCATTCTTTGTCAATTTCAAATCTTCCCAATTAAAAAGCGTGCACTGATATGGCGGTTTAATAATACTTTACTACACAACTCTGACTTCATCTTTCAGTTTAGATCCAATTAAAAATTATTTTTAGAAATAAACGACCACTCAGTGGAGGACTCAACTATGGTATGGCTAGCTGTAAAAGGTTTCATAAGAGGAAACACTACACATATTTCCTCTAATTTACAGAAATTAAGAATTCAGAAGATCAGTGAATTGGAAAATCTTTGTAAAATGACAGAGACAGAAATTGGGCTAAAAACAAGTAAATTGGAACTTAATGACCTGTTGCGATGTAGAGCAGAATTCATTATGCAGAGGGTGCGACAAAAATACTATTTTCAAGGTTGTAGGCCTAGCCACTTACTGGCTCTACAGCTTAAACATGCTGAAACAAGATCATCAATACAGCTGATCAAATCCCCTACTAAGGGACTGATATGTGATCCTACAGAAATAAATAAAACTTTTAGAGCATATTATTCAGACTTTTACAGTTCCTCACATAGTTTTGATACTTCTGCTTGTCAGCAATTCCTGGAAAACCTTGCGTTGCCCAAACTCTCTCAAGAAGAAACAGTTTTATTAGAGGAACCAGTCACTTTATCTGAACTGAAAGCTGCTCTTAAATATGAAGAAAGATAAAGTGCCTGGTATTGATGGAATACCTCCTGAACTCATTCTCGACTTTTGGGATGAGCTAGGACCAGTTATTCTTGAATCGCTTAACATTGCTATTGAAAAAGGACAATTCCACAGAGACATCAATACAGCTATCCCTAATCCCTAAGAAAGGAAAAGACCTCACAAATTGTGCTAATTTTTGGCCAATCAGTTTAAACAGAACAGAAATGAAGATGTATGCCAAAGTTCTAGCCAAACGCCTAGAGAAAGTTATGAATAAGCACACACATCCTGACCAAACAGGGTTTATTAAGGGTCGTCAGGCAGCCGATAACATGCGCCGCCTGTTTCATATGGTTGCTAAGGCTTCCAATCTGGATACCCCGTGTGCTGTGTTATCAGTAGATGCAGAGAAAGCCTTTGACCACTTAGAGTGGCAATATTTATGGCTTGTTCTTGAACATTTTGGATTTGGGGCTAGATTTATACATATGATCCGCACCATGTATGTGAATCCTTCTTCTATTATATCTACTGGACCCATTCTAATCCATTTACCATACAACAAGGATGTAAACAAGGTTGTCCCGCCTTCCCTACGCTATTTGCTCTCTCTCTTGAACCGCTGGCACAAAGCATATGTCAAAATTTGTCTTCCTCACATATCAAAATCAAACAAACTGAACAAGCATTTCTCTGTATGCAGATGACATACTGCTCTACGTCACAAACGCTCAGAAATCCCTCCAGCCAATGATGTCTGATTAAATACACTACAGAGAACAAACGCATCAGGTGGACTTGCAGTTGCAAATCAAACATTGTATCACCTATCATTCCAAATGAATTTCCTGAAGACCTGGTTAAACCCAGAGGCTTCTGTTCCTTGGCCAATTAGATTAAAATATGTATTATTTTCTGGATTGACTCCTGAAAAATGTGCATTATTGTTTGGTCCCATTATAGCATACTCAGTAAATGTGTCTAAAGCTACAGAGAACCATATGAGCTCTAATCTTAAATGGCATTCATACTTTCCAATGTAATAAATAATTCTTAGTGTGCAAGAAATCATTTCTTTCAGATTCTTGGTCTAAGAAGGGTATTTATACTTTCAAAGACATATTCAATGTGAAAGGACTCCTTAGTTTCCAGGAAATCCGCCAGTGTTTTAATGTCCCAGGTTCATCATTTTGTCTTTACCTTAAACTCTGCCTATCCATGCGAGCCTATTGGGTCCCCTGGTGAGCAGAATTAGCAGTGCACCCATTGGTCAAACTGCTAACGGACAGACGCCCCTAAAAATGAGTTGTTTCTGATATCTATAGTCAATTAATTCTAGCAGCACAAAAACCATTAACTCTATCCACTGTATGGGAAAAGGATTTTACACTTGCTGACAGACAAATAAATCACCAATTAATTTATTTACACATTTGCCATAGAACATATCTAACAGTTCAAAAAAAACATCACATGGGTATTAGTCCATCGCCATTATGTGAGTTCTGCACCACAGGGGACCTTGGTACTTTTCAGCATGTGCTGTGGAAATGCCAGGGGGTGGTTGAATTCTGGGGGTAAGTCAACGATGTTATCTCTGTACTTATAGATAAAATACTGCTATTAGATCCAATAGTGATGACTCTGATTTGCACTTGTCAGAACGCCAACGGAGAGTGTGGTTGGCAGGAACCACAGCTGCTAAGAAAAAGTATTGTACAGTTACCATTGCAACAATGGCTGCTCACATTTAAGGAAATGGTACTTATCTAGCTCTCCACGGCCAGGATCCACAGGGCCAAGGTGTCCGCTCTGGATGCTATGAAAAAAGCAGCAGCAGACATTTCTGAACTTTTAACCAACAGACCTTTACATCCATGAATGTGTATCACTAATTTGTCACTATAATAATAATAGAATCCGTTCCACATTGGGTGAAGCGGGTTGCAGGAAAGTATATTTAGTTAAAGGATGGAAAGTGAGATTGAGAAATATATACGAAAAATACAAAAAAACTAAAAAAAAAAATTACAGGAGGACACTACAGAAAACACGACCATACTGCTATGCCATCCACAAGTCTGGTTCATCCTTGGGAGTAATTTCCAAACGCCTGAAGGTACAACATTCATCTGTACAAACAATAGTACGCAAGTATAAACACCATGGGACCATGCAGCATCATACCGCTCAGGAAGGAGACAAGGTCTGTCTCCTAGAGATGAACGTACTTTAATGCGAAAAAATGCAAATCAATCCCAGAACAACAGCAAAGGACCATATGAAGATGCTGGAGGAAACTGGTACAAAATTATCTATATCCACAGTAAAACGAGTCCTATATCGACATAACCTGAAAGGCTGCTCAGCAAGGAAGAAACCACTGCTCCAAAACCGCCATAAAAAAGCCAGACTACGGTTTGCAACTGTACATGGGGACAAAGATCGTACTTTTTGGAGAAATGTCCTCTGGTCTGATGAAACAAAAATAGAACTGTTTGGCCATAATGACCATCATTATGTTTGGAGGAAAAAGGGGGTTGCTTGCAAGCCGAAGAACACCATCTCAACCGTGAAGCACGGGGGTGGTAGCATCATGCTGTGGGGGTGCTTTGCTGCAGGAGAGACTGGTGCACTTCACAAAATAGATGGCATCATGAGGAAGGAAAATGATGTGGATATATTGAAGAAACATTTCAAGACATCAGTCAGGAAGTTAAAGCTTGGTCGCAAATGGGTCTTCCAAATGGACAATAACCCCAAGCATACATTTTACATTTACATTTTAGTCATTTAGCAGACACTCTTATCCAGAGCGACTTACAGTTAGTGAGTGCATACATTATTTTTTTCATACTGGTTGTCACGTTCATTATAAACAGCGGACCAAGGCGCAGCGTGATATGCGTACATCTTTTATTTCGTACACAACACTAACAAAACAACAAACCAAACGATACGTGAAGTCCTAGGTTAAACACCAAAACAAACCTTACGGAACAAGATCCCACAAAGTAACATGCCCGCAGGCTGCCTAAGTATGGTTCCCAATCAGAGACAACAAGCTACAGCTGCCTCTGATTGGGAACCACCTAACCAACATAGATCTAAACGATCTAGAACACAAACATAGAAAACTAAACAATGAAACCTACACACCCTGGCTCAACAGAAAGAGTCCCCAGAGCCAGGGCGTGACACTGGTCCCCCGTGGGAAACGAACCCACAACCCTGGCGTTGCAAACGCCATGCTCTACCAACTGAGCTACACGGGACTACAGACTTCCAAAGTTGTGGCAATATTTTTTTCTACATGGCAGTCCCTGGGGAGCAACATTGCCCACCACCTTGATTCGGTCCTATGTAGAAAAATTAGAAATTGTGTTTTTTACATTGGATAAAATCAGAGACATAGAGCTAGAAAGTGGTATATCATACACTGCAGTTGAGGAACAATGGAAAAGTAATTCTGCTTTGAAAGTTGATCAACTTGTAACCCCGCTTTTGAGAAAAAATTTTTTTGATACACGTACTGGAGAGCTCTTCTCAGCATCATTCACACCCTTTTAAGCCTTAGCCCCACCCATCTCTTTAAGGATTCACGTGTGAGGCCATGTACTAAACAGAGTGAGTAAGGTAGTGTAGTAAACAACCAAAGATTAAGACTAAAAGTGGTGAAAGTAGTAGCAAAAAGGAGTAGTAAAAATACACTTTATCTAGTCCTTAGGCTATATCCTAATCCGACTTTGGTGCAGGTCATGTTGTTCTTCACATTACCGTCTCTGATAAACACACACTATATCAAATAAAATCTATGTTTATTTGTCACATGCACAGGATACAGTAGGTGTAAACGGTACTGTCACGATCGTTGACTGAAGACACGGACCAAGGCGCAGCGTGATAAGCGTACATACTTTTATTTAACGTACTTAATGACAAAAACAACAAACAAACGATACGTGAAGTCCTGAGGTTATAACACAACAAACCTTTATGGATCAAGATCCCACCAAGACTAGTGCAAAACAGGCTGCCTAAGTATGGTCCCCAATCAGAGACAACGAGCTACAGCTGCCTCTGATTGGGAACCACCCTGGCCAACATAGATCAAACGATCTAGAACAAAAACATAGAAAAACTAAACATAGCAAATCCACACCCTGGCTCAACATTTAAGAGTCCCCAGAGCCAGGGCGTGACAGTACCCCCCCCCCCCTCCCCAAAGGCGCGGACTGCGACCGCGCCACACAAGCACAAGAGGGTAGGGGCCGGGTGGGCATTCCGCCTCGGAGGCGGATCCGGGTCCGGGCGTGACACCACTCTCTCTCCACCCCCCCGTTGCGCCCCTGATCTGGTCCCGCTGGCCGGAGCTGGACTGGACACCGGTGGAGTGGATTGCTCTGGCTCCGGAGTGGATCCGCTGACCGGTGCCGGACTAGGCACCGGTGGAACAGGCACGGGCCGTGCCGGACTGGACACACGCACCACTGGCTTGGTGCGGGGAGCAGGAACGGGCCGGACCGGACTGACGACGCGCACCACTGGCTTGGTGCGGGGAGCAGGAACGGGCTGGACCGGGCTGACGACGCGCACCACTGGCTTGTTGCGGGGAGCAGGTACAGGCCGGACCGGGCTGGTAGTCTTACATTTTTACATTTTAGTCATTTAGCAGACGCTCTTATCCAGAGCGACTTACAGTTAGTGAGTGCATACATTTTTCATACTGGCCCCCCGTGGGAAATGAACCCACAACCATGGCGTTGCAAGCGCCATGTTCTACCAATTGGAGGTCTTAAACAAATCTACTTTGAAACAAAAGTATACACCTCACACACATGGTTATGGGCTTAAAAAAAAGAAGATAATGTTTATTAATTTTGATAATATGAAATCTATTAATAACATTCCACCCATGAGGCCACTAGATCGTTTGACTGCAGGAAAGGGATACAGAGTTTTGGAGATCATTCCAAATGAGAGGCGCAAAAAAACTAAAAGCAAAACTGAGGCCTTCATAGCTGGCGTGATTTCTGAGGCATTACATTTTTTTTACATTTTAGTCATTTAGCAGACGCTCTTATCCAGAGCGACTTACAGGAGCAATTAGGGTTAAGTGCCTTGCTCAAGGGCACATTTACGTCATTTAGCAGACGCTCTTATCCAGAGCGACTCACAAATTGGTGCATTCACCCTATAGCCAGTGGGATAACCACTTTACAATTTTTTTTTGGGGGTAGAAGGATTACTTTATCCTATCCCAGGTGTTCCTTAAAGAGGTGGGGTTTCAAATGTCTCCGGAAGGTGGTGAGTGACTCCGCTGTCCTGGCGTCGTGAGGGAGCTTGTTCCACCATTGCATTAGCCAAGCAACAGAACTCTCTCAAGGATATGCTACAATGGGTGTTAGCTGAGGCGGTGGAACCACTCAACAGAAAACATCAAGAGACTTTAGCGGCTGTTGAAGCTCTTACAATCGACGTTGAGAGACGGATGAAAGTGATTGACAATCTGTCTACTAAAGTGGACAATCTGCAAGGTGAAAATAGGGAAAACAAATGGAAAACTAACGACTGTTCTTCACAACTAGAGAAGATGCATGGGGGACCGTTCACATCGCTCAAATGTAAGATTAATTTCTTTAAAAGAAGGAGATGAGACTGACGATCCCATCAAATTCCTACAGAGAATGATCCCTAAATGGATCCCATCCATATCTCACAAGGTTGAAATAGAAAGAGCCCATCGAGGACGCTGATCTTCAAGGTCCTCCGGTACAGCGACCGCCAAGCCATTCTACAAGGAGCCAGAGCAGCAGAGCTCATTTACTACGCCGGTAAGGCATTGCGGTTTTTCCCTGACTACAGCACGCGCACCTCCCAACGCCGCAAAGTCTTCAACAAGGTCTGAAACAAACTCAGACTGAGGGGTATCCAGTCATTCCTCGTCTATCCAGCAACGCTCTGGGACCCACACGGGGAGAGTGCCTGTCATTCACCACAGCACAAGACGCCGAGGAGTTCTTGGCATCACAACAGGGCCATTGCTGATTGGGACAGTAACGTTACAGCTAACGTTAGCTGCTAGCTAAGTAAGTCCTCATCTCAACTGTTAGCTAGCTAACTGATTATCTCTTCAGTGGTGTTCAGTATAACCTACATGTTGTTGAAAGTTTATCTAGCTTCTATAAACTACAACGTTTGTGTGATAACTTTGTCTGGCGGTAAAGTAGGTGGCTAGCTAACGTGTCTCATGCTGCTATGACAACAACTGCATAGCTAGAGAAGTCAACCATCACCACTGAATTATTTTGAAAGTTAGTTCTCCATGTTTATGCTACGTTAAGGCCTAATCATTCAGTCAATTGAGCATCTCTTGCCGTTCTCATACAATGAGGGAAAAAAGTATTTTATCCCCTGCTGATTTTGTACGTTTGCCCACTGACAAAGACATGATCAGTCTATAATTTTAATAGTAGGTTTATTTGAACAGTGAGAGACAGAATAACAACAAAAAATTCAGAAAAAACGCATGTCAAAAATGTTATAAATTTATTTGCATTTTAATGAGGGATGTAAGTATCTGCAAAACATGACTTAGTACTTGGTGGCAAAAACCTTATTGGCAATCACATAGGTCAGACGTTTCTTGTAGTTGGCCACCAGGTTTGCACACATCTCAGGAGGGATTTTGTTCCACTCCTCTTTGCATATCTTCTCCAAGTCATTAAGGTTTTGAGGCTGACGTTTGGCAACTCGACCCTTCAGCTCCCTCCACAGATATTTTATGGGATTAAGGTCTGGAGACTGGCTAGGCCACTCCAGGACCTTAATGTGCTTCTTCTTGAGCCACTCCTTTGTTGCCTTGGCCGTGTGTTTTGGGTCATTGTCATGCTGGAATACCCATCCACGACCCATTTTCAATGCCCCTGCTGAGGGAAGGAGGTTCTCACCCAAGATTTGACGGTACATGGCCCCGTCCATCGTCCCTTTGATGCGATGAAGTTGTCCTGTCCCCTTAGCAGAAAAACACCCCCAAAGCATAATGTTTCCACCACCATGTTTGACGTGGGGATGGTGTTCTTGGGGTCATAGGCAGCATTCCTCCTCTTCCAAACACGGTGAGTTGAGTTGATGCCAAAGAGCTCGATTTTGGTCTCATCTGACCACAACACTTTCACCCAGTTCTCCTCTGAATCATTCAGATGTTCATTGGCAAACTTCAGACGGCCCTGTATATGTGCTTTCTTGAGCAGGGGGACCTTGCGGGCGCTTCAGGATTTCAGTCCTTCACGGCGTAGTGTGTTACCAATTGTTTTCTTGGTGACTATGGTCCCAGCTGCCTTGAGATCATTGACAAGATCCTCCCGTGTAGTTCTGGGCTGATTCCTCACCGTTCTCATGATCATTGCAACTCCACAAGGTGAGATCTTGCATGGAGCCCCAGGCCGAGGGAGATTGACAGTTCTTTTGTGTTTCACCAACTGTTGTCACCTTCTCACCAAGCTGCTTGGCGATGGTCTTGTAGCCCATTCCAGCCTTGTGTAGGTCTACAATCTTGTCCCTGACATCCTTGGAGAGCTCTTTGGTCTTGGCCATGGTAGAGAGTTTGGAATCTGATTGATTGATTGCTTCTGTGGACAGGTGTCTTTTATACAGTTAACAAGCTGAGATTAGGATCACTCCCTTTAAGAGTGTGCTCCTAATCTCAGCTCGTTACCTGTAAAAAAGACACCTGGGAGCCAGAAATCTTTCCGATTGAGAGGGGGTCAAATACTTATTTCCATCATTAAAAAGCCAATCAATTTATAACATTTTTGACATGCGTTTTTCTTGATTTTTTTGTTGTTATTTTGTCTCTCACTGTTCAAATAAACCTACCATTAAAATTATAGACTGATCATTTCTTTGTCAGTGGGAAAACGTACAACATCAGCAGGGGATCAAATACTGTTTTCCCTCACTGTATCTCCGTTGTGTCAGTTAATGCAAGATATTTAGGAAATGGAGTGAGACATTCGGGAGTATTGGGAGGGTTTTAGTGATATACACCGCTGTGTTCAGTCATGGGTCTAACATTGAGTGGAGAATGAGAACTGTTGTGTCTTAATCTGTCAGGGAGGGGAGGGATTCTTTATGTCAATTGTTTTGATACATTTTGCAGGGTTATTGGGGTGGAATGGCAATCTGAAGGGTTTTGTAGTTTTATGTTTAATTTTATCCAACAATGGATATGTTTACTGTTTTTTTCTGGAATATCTGGTTTACAATTATTTAGTTGGCAACTGAATAGTCATTTTATAGCTATCATAAGTTACTTTTCTCCCCTTTTATCCATCAAACTGGTATTCACATCACCACAGATGACTAACCGGTGCCCCCGCACATTGACTCTGTACCGGTACCCCCTGTAAATAGCCTCCCTACAGTTATTTTATTTTACTGCTGCTCTTAAATTTTGTATTTGTTTAATTTTTTACTTATCTATTTTTTTCTTAAAACTGCATTGTTGGTTAAGGGCTTGTAAGTAAGCATTTCACTGTAAGGTCTACACCTGTTGTATTCGGCACATGTGGAAAATAACATTTGATTTGATTTGATCATGGCTAATTTAATGATAATTTCCTGTAATCTGAGGGTTTCTAATGAGCCAAATAAGCGAATTAAATGTCTTGACTTATTACATAGGAATCAAGTTGACATTGATCTATTGCAAGAGACACATATTTTAGAGGGTGATGTCCATAGACTTCAAAACAAGTACTACAAGCTGGCAGCTGCTTCCTACTTCATATCTAAATCTAAAGGGGTGCTTATTCTACATAAACAGAATCTACCCCTTACAATTGAAAAAAGTGCAAATGATAACAGGGCAGATTTACTTACATATGTTCCACTCTGCATTTGTATCTATTTATGCTCCTAACTCATATGACAAAAAATGTCTCACTTCTGTAACCAGAAGCCTGCTCAATTTACCGGATGATGCGCTTATTTTTGGAACTGACATGAATGCCAATATTGATTCTAAGCTAGATAGATCTGGACCTTCTCATAGCTCATCACAAGTGAATGCTTCCAATGCACTTAAACAATTTCTTAAAGATCGTAATCTTTACGACTGTTGGAGATTTCATAATCCCACAACTAAGGACTATACATGCTTTTCTGCTAGATTTAAGACTTTCTCGATAATTGACTATGTTTTAACATCTACTGATATTACAGGTAACATGGAATTTATAAAAACATTACCAGCCATTCTATATGATCATAATCCCATTCTTTGTCAATTTCAAATCTTCCCAATTAAAAAGCGTGCACTGATATGGCGGTTTAATAATACTTTACTACACAACTCTGACTTCATCTTTCAGTTTAGATCCAATTAAAAATTATTTTTAGAAATAAACGACCACTCAGTGGAGGACTCAACTATGGTATGGCTAGCTGTAAAAGGTTTCATAAGAGGAAACACTACACATATTTCCTCTAATTTACAGAAATTAAGAATTCAGAAGATCAGTGAATTGGAAAATCTTTGTAAAATGACAGAGACAGAAATTGGGCTAAAAACAAGTAAATTGGAACTTAATGACCTGTTGCGATGTAGAGCAGAATTCATTATGCAGAGGGTGCGACAAAATACTATTTTCAAGGTTGTAGGCCTAGCCACTTACTGGCTCTACAGCTTAAACATGCTGAAACAAGATCATCAATACAGCTGATCAAATCCCCTACTAAGGGACTGATATGTGATCCTACAGAAATAAATAAAACTTTTAGAGCATATTATTCAGACTTTTACAGTTCCTCACATAGTTTTGATACTTCTGCTTGTCAGCAATTCCTGGAAAACCTTGCGTTGCCCAAACTCTCTCAAGAAGAAACAGTTTTATTAGAGGAACCAGTCACTTTATCTGAACTGAAAGCTGCTCTTAAATATGAAGAAAGATAAAGTGCCTGGTATTGATGGAATACCTCCTGAACTCATTCTCGACTTTTGGGATGAGCTAGGACCAGTTATTCTTGAATCGCTTAACATTGCTATTGAAAAAGGACAATTCCACAGAGACATCAATACAGCTATCCCTAATCCCTAAGAAAGGAAAAGACCTCACAAATTGTGCTAATTTTTGGCCAATCAGTTTAAACAGAACAGAAATGAAGATGTATGCCAAAGTTCTAGCCAAACGCCTAGAGAAAGTTATGAATAAGCACACACATCCTGACCAAACAGGGTTTATTAAGGGTCGTCAGGCAGCCGATAACATGCGCCGCCTGTTTCATATGGTTGCTAAGGCTTCCAATCTGGATACCCCGTGTGCTGTGTTATCAGTAGATGCAGAGAAAGCCTTTGACCACTTAGAGTGGCAATATTTATGGCTTGTTCTTGAACATTTTGGATTTGGGGCTAGATTTATACATATGATCCGCACCATGTATGTGAATCCTTCTTCTATTATATCTACTGGACCCATTCTAATCCATTTACCATACAACAAGGATGTAAACAAGGTTGTCCCGCCTTCCCTACGCTATTTGCTCTCTCTCTTGAACCGCTGGCACAAAGCATATGTCAAAATTTGTCTTCCTCACATATCAAAATCAAACAAACTGAACAAGCATTTCTCTGTATGCAGATGACATACTGCTCTACGTCACAAACGCTCAGAAATCCTTCCAGCCAATGATGTCTGATTAAATACACTACAGAGAACAAACGCATCAGGTGGACTTGCAGTTGCAAATCAAACATTGTATCACCTATCATTCCAAATGAATTTCCTGAAGACCTGGTTAAACCCAGAGGCTTCTGTTCCTTGGCCAATTAGATTAAAATATGTATTATTTTCTGGATTGACTCCTGAAAAATGTGCATTATTGTTTGGTCCCATTATAGCATACTCAGTAAATGTGTCTAAAGCTACAGAGAACCATATGAGCTCTAATCTTAAATGGCATTCATACTTTCCAATGTAATAAATAATTCTTAGTGTGCAAGAAATCATTTCTTTCAGATTCTTGGTCTAAGAAGGGTATTTATACTTTCAAAGACATATTCAATGTGAAAGGACTCCTTAGTTTCCAGGAAATCCGCCAGTGTTTTAATGTCCCAGGTTCATCATTTTGTCTTTACCTTAAACTCTGCCTATCCATGCGAGCCTATTGGGTCCCCTGGTGAGCAGAATTAGCAGTGCACCCATTGGTCAAACTGCTAACGGACAGACGCCCCTAAAAATGAGTTGTTTCTGATATCTATAGTCAATTAATTCTAGCAGCACAAAAACCATTAACTCTATCCACTGTATGGGAAAAGGATTTTACACTTGCTGACAGACAAATAAATCACCAATTAATTTATTTACACATTTGCCATAGAACATATCTAACAGTTCAAAAAAACATCACATGGGTATTAGTCCATCGCCATTATGTGAGTTCTGCACCACAGGGGACCTTGGTACTTTTCAGCATGTGCTGTGGAAATGCCAGGGGGTGGTTGAATTCTGGGGGTAAGTCAACGATGTTATCTCTGTACTTATAGATAAAATACTGCTATTAGATCCAATAGTGATGACTCTGATTTGCACTTGTCAGAACGCCAACGGAGAGTGTGGTTGGCAGGAACCACAGCTGCTAAGAAAAGTATTGTACAGTTACCATTGCAACAATGGCTGCTCACATTTAAGGAAATGGTACTTATCTAGCTCTCCACGGCCAGGATCCACAGGGCCAAGGTGTCCGCTCTGGATGCTATGAAAAAAGCAGCAGCAGACATTTCTGAACTTTTAACCAACAGACCTTTACATCCATGAATGTGTATCACTAATTTGTCACTATAATAATAATAGAATCCGTTCCACATTGGGTGAAGCGGGTTGCAGGAAAGTATATTTAGTTAAAGGATGGAAAGTGAGATTGAGAAATATATACGAAAAATACAAAAAAACTAAAAAAAAAAATTACAGGAGGACACTACAGAAAACACGACCATACTGCTATGCCATCCACAAGTCTGGTTCATCCTTGGGAGTAATTTCCAAACGCCTGAAGGTACAACATTCATCTGTACAAACAATAGTACGCAAGTATAAACACCATGGGACCATGCAGCATCATACCGCTCAGGAAGGAGACAAGGTCTGTCTCCTAGAGATGAACGTACTTTAATGCGAAAAATGCAAATCAATCCCAGAACAACAGCAAAGGACCATATGAAGATGCTGGAGGAAACTGGTACAAAATTATCTATATCCACAGTAAAACGAGTCCTATATCGACATAACCTGAAAGGCTGCTCAGCAAGGAAGAAACCACTGCTCCAAAACCGCCATAAAAAAGCCAGACTACGGTTTGCAACTGTACATGGGGACAAAGATCGTACTTTTTGGAGAAATGTCCTCTGGTCTGATGAAACAAAAATAGAACTGTTTGGCCATAATGACCATCATTATGTTTGGAGGAAAAAGGGGGGTTGCTTGCAAGCCGAAGAACACCATCTCAACCGTGAAGCACGGGGGTGGTAGCATCATGCTGTGGGGGTGCTTTGCTGCAGGAGAGACTGGTGCACTTCACAAAATAGATGGCATCATGAGGAAGGAAAATGATGTGGATATATTGAAGAAACATTTCAAGACATCAGTCAGGAAGTTAAAGCTTGGTCGCAAATGGGTCTTCCAAATGGACAATAACCCCAAGCATACATTTTACATTTACATTTTAGTCATTTAGCAGACACTCTTATCCAGAGCGACTTACAGTTAGTGAGTGCATACATTATTTTTTTCATACTGGTTGTCACGTTCATTATAAACAGCGGACCAAGGCGCAGCGTGATATGCGTACATCTTTTATTTCGTACACAACACTAACAAAACAACAAACCAAACGATACGTGAAGTCCTAGGTTAAACACCAAAACAAACCTTACGGAACAAGATCCCACAAAGTAACATGCCCGCAGGCTGCCTAAGTATGGTTCCCAATCAGAGACAACAAGCTACAGCTGCCTCTGATTGGGAACCACCTAGCCAACATAGATCTAAACGATCTAGAACACAAACATAGAAAACTAAACAATGAAACCTACACACCCTGGCTCAACAGAAAGAGTCCCCAGAGCCAGGGCGTGACACTGGTCCCCGTGGGAAACGAACCCACAACCCTGGCGTTGCAAACGCCATGCTCTACCAACTGAGCTACACGGGACTACAGACTTCCAAAGTTGTGGCAATATTTTTTCTACATGGCAGTCCCTGGGGAGCAACATTGCCCACCACCTTGATTCGGTCCTATGTAGAAAAATTAGAAATTGTGTTTTTTACATTGGATAAAATCAGAGACATAGAGCTAGAAAGTGGTATATCATACACTGCAGTTGAGGAACAATGGAAAAGTAATTCTGCTTTGAAAGTTGATCAACTTGTAACCCCGCTTTTGATAAAAAAAAATTTTGATACACGTACTGGAGAGCTCTTCTCAGCATCATTCACACCCTTTTAAGCCTTAGCCCCACCCATCTCTTTAAGGATTCACGTGTGAGGCCATGTACTAAACAGAGTGAGTAAGGTAGTGTAGTAAACAACCAAAGATTAAGACTAAAAGTGGTGAAAGTAGTAGCAAAAAGGAGTAGTAAAAATACACTTTATCTAGTCCTTAGGCTATATCCTAATCCGACTTTGGTGCAGGTCATGTTGTTCTTCACATTACCGTCTCTGATAAACACACACTATATCAAATAAAATCTATGTTTATTTGTCACATGCACAGGATACAGTAGGTGTAAACGGTACTGTCACGATCGTTGACTGAAGACACGGACCAAGGCGCAGCGTGATAAGCGTACATACTTTTATTTAACGTACTTAATGACAAAAACAACAAACAAACGATACGTGAAGTCCTGAGGTTATAACACAACAAACCTTTATGGATCAAGATCCCACCAAGACTAGTGCAAAACAGGCTGCCTAAGTATGGTCCCCAATCAGAGACAACGAGCTACAGCTGCCTCTGATTGGGAACCACCCTGGCCAACATAGATCAAACGATCTAGAACAAAAACATAGAAAAACTAAACATAGCAAATCCACACCCTGGCTCAACATTTAAGAGTCCCCAGAGCCAGGGCGTGACAGTACCCCCCCCCTCCCCAAAGGCGCGGACTGCGACCGCGCCACACAAGCACAAGAGGGTAGGGGCCGGGTGGGCATTCCGCCTCGGAGGCGGATCCGGCTCCGGGCGTGACACCACTCTCTCTCCACCCCCCCGTTGCGCCCCTGATCTGGTCCCGCTGGCCGGAGCTGGACTGGACACCGGTGGAGTGGATTGCTCTGGCTCCGGAGTGGATCCGCTGACCGGTGCCGGACTAGGCACCGGTGGAACAGGCACGGGCCGTGCCGGACTGGACACACGCACCACTGGCTTGGTGCGGGGAGCAGGAACGGGCCGGACCGGACTGACGACGCGCACCACTGGCTTGGTGCGGGGAGCAGGAACGGGCTGGACCGGGCTGACGACGCGCACCACTGGCTTGTTGCGGGGAGCAGGTACAGGCCGGACCGGGCTGACGACGCGCACCACTGGCTTGGTGCGGGGAGCAGGAACAGGCCGGACCGGGCTGGTAGTCTTACATTTTTACATTTTAGTCATTTAGCAGACGCTCTTATCCAGAGCGACTTACAGTTAGTGAGTGCATACATTTTTCATACTGGCCCACCGTGGGAAATGAACCCACAACCATGGCGTTGCAAGCGCCATGTTCTACCAATTGGAGGTCTTAAACAAATCTACTTTGAAACAAAAGTATACACCTCACACACATGGTTATGGGCTTAAAAAAAAGAAGATAATGTTTATTAATTTTGATATTTTAATATGAAATCTATTAATAACATTCCACCCATGAGGCCACTAGATCGTTTGACTGCAGGAAAGGGATACAGAGTTTTGGAGATCATTCCAAATGAGAGGTGCAAAAAAACTAAAAGCAAAACTGAGGCCTTCATAGCTGGCGTGATTTCTGAGGCATTTCATTTTTTTTACATTTTAGTCATTTAGCAGACGCTCTTATCCAGAGCGACTTACAGGAGCAATTAGGGTTAAGTGCCTTGCTCAAGGGCACATTTACGTCATTTAGCAGACGCTCTTATCCAGAGCGACTCACAAATTGGTGCATTCACCCTATAGCCAGTGGGATAACCACTTTACATTTTTTTTTTTTGGGGGTAGAAGGATTACTTTATCCTATCCCAGGTGTTCCTTAAAGAGGTGGGGTTTCAAATGTCTCCGGAAGGTGGTGAGTGACTCCGCTGTCCTGGCGTCGTGAGGGAGCTTGTTCCACCATTGCATTAGCCAAGCAACAGAACTCTCTCAAGGATATGCTACAATGGGTGTTAGCTGAGGCGGTGGAACCACTCAACAGAAAACATCAAGAGACTTTAGCGGATGTTGAAGCTCTTACAATCGACGTTGAGAGACGGATGAAAGTGATTGACAATCTGTCTACTAAAGTGGACAATCTGCAAGGTGAAAATAGGGAAAGCAAATGGAAAACTAACGACTGTTCTTCACAACTAGAGAAGATGCATGGGGGACCGTTCACATCGCTCAAATGTAAGATTAATTTCTTTAAAAGAAGGAGACGAGACTGACGATCCCATCAAATTCCTACAGAGAATGATCCCTAAATGGATCCCATCCATATCTCACAAGGTTGAGATAGAAAGAGCCCATCGAGGACGCTGATCTTCAAGGTCCTCCGGTACAACGATCGCCAAGCCATTCTACAAGGAGCCAGAGCAGCAGAGCTCATTCACTACGCCGGTAAGGCACTGCGGTTTTTCCCTGACTACAGCACGCGCACCTCTCAACGCCGCAAAGTTTTCAACAAGGTCTGAAACAAACTCAGACTGAGGGATATCCAGTCATTCCTCGTCTATCCAGCAACGCTCCGGGCCCCACACGGGGAGAGTGCCTGTCATTCACCACAGCACAAGACGCCGAGGAGTTCTTGGCATCACAACAGGGCCATTACTGATTGGGACAGTAACGTTACAGCTAACGTTAGCTGCTAGCTAAGTAAGTCCTCATCTCAACTGTTAGCTAGCTAACTGATTATCTCTTCAGTGGTGTTCAGTATAACCTACATGTTGTTGAAAGTTTATCTAGCTTCTATAAACTACAACGCTTGTGTGATAACTTTGTCTGGCGGTAAAGTAGGTGGCTAGCTAACGTGTCTCATGCTGCTATGACAACAACTGCATAGCTAGAGAAGTCAACCATCACCACTGAATTATTTTGAAAGTTAGTTCTCCATGTTTATGCTACGTTTAGGCTTAATCATTCAGTCAATTGAGCATCTCTTGCCGTTCTCATACAATGAGGGAAAAATGTTTTTTATCCCCTGCTGATTTTGTACGTTTGCCCACTGACAAAGACATGATCAGTCTATAATTTTAATAGTAGGTTTATTTGAACAGTGAGAGACAGAATAACAACAAAAAAATTCAGAAAAACACATGTCAAAAATGTTATAAATTTATTTGCATTTTAATTAGGGATATAAGTATCTGCAAAACATGACTTAGTACTTGGTGGCAAAAACCTTGTTGGCAATCACATAGGTCAGACGTTTCTTGTAGTTGGCCACCAGCTTTGCACACATCTCAGGAGGGATTTTGTTCCACTCCTCTTGCATATCTTCTCCAAGTCATTAAGGTTTTGAGGCTGACGTTTGGCAACTCGACCCTTCAGCTCCCTCCACAGATTTTTTATGGGATTAAGGTCTGGAGACTGGCTAGGCCACTCCAGGACCTTAATGTGCTTCTTCTTGAGCCACTCCTTTGTTGCCTTGGCCGTGTGTTTTGGGTCATTGTCATGCTGGAATACCCATCCACGACCCATTTTCAATGCCCCTGCTGAGGGAAGGAGGTTCTCACCCAAGATTTGACTGTACATGGCCCCGTCCATCGTGCCTTTGATGCGATGAAGTTGTCCTGTTCCCTTAGCAGAAAAACACCCCCAAAGCATAATGTTTCCACCACCATGTTTGACGGTGGGGATGGTGTTCTTGGGGTCATAGGCAGCATTCCTCCTCTTCCAAACACGGCGAGTTGAGTTGATGCCAAAGAGCTCGATTTTGGTCTCATCTGACCACAACACTTTCACCCAGTTCTCCTCTGAAACATTCAGATGTTCATTGGCAAACTTCAGACGGCCCTGTATATGTGCTTTCTTGAGCAGGGGGGACCTTGCGGGCGCTGCAGGATTTCAGTCCTTCACGGCGTAGTGTGTTACCAATTGTTTTCTTGGTGACTATGGTCCCAGCTGCCTTGAGATCATTGACAAGATCCTCCCCGTGTAGTTCTGGGCTGATTCCTCACCGTTCTCATGATCATTGCAACTCCACAAGGTGAGATCTTGCATGGAGCCCCAGGCCGAGGGAGATTGACAGTTCTTTTGTGTTTCTCCATTTGCAAATAATCGCACCAACTGTTGTCACCTTCTCACCAAGCTGCTTGGCGATGGTCTTGTAGCCCATTCCAGCCTTGTGTAGGTCTACAATCTTGTCCCTGACATCCTTGGAGAGCTCTTTGGTCTTGGCCATGGTAGAGAGTTTGGAATCTGATTGATTGATTGCTTCTGTGGACAGGTGTCTTTTATACAGGTAACAAGCTGAGATTAGGATCACTCCCTTTAAGAGTGTGCTCCTAATCTCAGCTCGTTACCTGTAAAAAAGACACCTGGGAGCCAGAAATCTTTCCGATTGAGAGGGGGTCAAATACTTATTTCCATCATTAAAAAGCCAATCAATTTATAACATTTTTGACATGCGTTTTTCTTGATTTTGTTGTTGTTATTCTGTCTCTCACTGTTCAAATAAACCTACCATTAAAATTATAGACTGATCATTTCTTTGTCAGTGGGCAAACGTACAACATCAGCAGGGGATCAAATACTGTTTTCCCTCACTGTATCTCCGTTGTGTCAGTTAATGCAAGATATTTAGGAAATGGAGTGAGACATTCGGGAGTATTGGGAGGGTTTTAGTGATATACACCGCTGTGTTCAGTCATGGGTCTAACATTGAGTGGAGAAGGAGGACTGTTGTGTCCTAATCTGTCAGGGAGGGGAGGGATTCTTTATGTCAATTGTTTTGATACATTTTGCAGGGTTATTGGAGTGTAATGGCAATCTGAAGGGTTTTGTAGTTTTATATTTAATTTTATCCAACAATGGATATGTTTACTGTTTTTTTCTGGAATATCTGGTTTACAATTATTTAGTTGGCAACTGAATAGTCATTTTATAGCTATCATAAGTTACTTTTCTCCCCTTTTATCCATCAAACTGGTATTCACATCACCACAGATGACTAACCGTTGCCCCCGCACATTGACTCTGTACCGGTACCCCCTGTAAATAGCCTCCCTACAGTTATTTTATTTTACTGCTGCTCTTAAATTTTGTATTTGTTAAATTTTTTACTTATCTATTTTTTCCTTAAAACTGCATTGTTGGTTAAGGGCTTGTAAGTAAGCATTTCACTGTAAGGTCTACACCTGTTGTATTCGGCACATGTGGAAAATAACATTTGATTTGATTTGATCATGGCTAATTTAGTGATAATTTCCTGTAATCTGAGGGTTTCTAATGAGCCAAATAAGCGAATTAAATGTCTTGACTTATTACATAGGAATCAAGTTGACATTGATCTATTGCAAGAGACACATCTTTTAGAGGGTGATGTCCATAGACTTCAAAACAAGTACTACAAGCTGGCAGCTGCTTCCTACTTCATATCTAAATCTAAAGGGGTGCTTATTCTACATAAACAGAATCTACCCCTTACAATTGAAAAAAGTGCAAATTTTCTTACATATGTTCCACTCTGTATGGAAGGAAAATAGCATTTGTATCTATTTATGCTCCTAACTCATATGACAAAAAATGTCTCACTTCTGTAACCAGAAGCCTGCTCAATTTACCGGATGATGCGCTTATTTTTGGAATTGACATGAATGCCAATATTGATTCTAAGCTAGATAGATCTGGACCTTCTCATAGCTCATCACAAGTGAATGCTTCCAATGCACTTAAACAATTTCTTAAAGATCGTAATCTTTACGACTGTTGGAGATTTCATAATCCCACAACTAAGGACTATACATGCTTTTCTGCTAGATTTAAGACTTTCTCGATAATTGACTATGTTTTAACATCTACTGATATTACAGGTAACATGGAACTTATAAAAACATTACCGGCCATTCTATATGATCATAATCCCATTCTTTGTCAATTTCAAATCTTCCCAATTAAAAAGCGTGCACTGAGATGGCGGTTTAATAATACTTTACTACACAACTCTGACTTCATCTTTCAGTTTAGATCCAATAAAAATTATTTTTAGAAATAAATGACCACTCAGTGGAGGACTCAACTATGGTATGGTTAGCTGTAAAATGTTTCATAAGAGGAAACACTACACATATTTCCTCTAATTTACAGAAATTAAGAATTCAGAAGATCAGTGAATTGGAAAATCTTTGTAAAATGACAGAGACAGAAATTGGGCTAAAAACAATTAAATTGGAACTTAATGACCTGTTGCGATGTAGAGCAGTATTCATTATGCAGAGGGTGCGACAAAAATACTATTTTCAAGGTTGTAGGCCTAGCCACTTACTGGCTCTACAGCTTAAACATGCTGAAACAAGATCATCAATACAGCTGATCAAATCCCCTACTAAGGGACTGATATGTGATCCTACAGAAATAAATAAAACTTTTAGAGCATATTATTCAGACTTTTACAGTTCCTCACATAGTTTTGGTACTTCTGCTTGTCAGCAGTTCCTGGAAAACCTTGCGTTGCCCAAACTCTCTCAATAAGAATCAGTTTAATTAGAGGAACCAGTCACTTTATCTGAACTGAAAGCTGCTCTTAAATATGAAGAAAGATAAAGCGCCTGGTATTGATGGAATACCTCCTGAACTCATTCTCGACTTTTGGGATGAGCTAGGACCAGTTATTCTTGAATCGCTTAACATTGCTATTGAAAAAGGACAATTCCACAAAGACATCAATACAGCTATCCCTAATCCCTAAGAAAGGTAAAGACCTCACAAATTGTGCTATTTTTTGGCCAATCAGTTTAAACAGAACAGAAATGAAGATGTATGCCAAAGTTCTCGCCATACGCCTAGAGAAAGTTATGAACAAGCACACACATCCTGACCAAACAGGGTTTATTAACGGTCGTCAGGCAGCCGATAACATGCGCCGCCTGTTTCATATGGTTGCTAAGGCTTCCAATCTGGATACCCCGTGTGCTGTGTTATCAGTAGATGCAGAGAAAGCCTTTGACCACTTAGAGTGGCAATATTTATGGCTTGTTCTTGAACATTTTGGATTTGGGGCTAGATTTATACATATGATCCGCACCATGTATGTGAATCCTTCTTCTATTATATCTACTGGACCCATTCTAATCCATTTACCATACAACAAGGATGTAAACAAGGTTGTCCCGCCTTCCCTACGCTATTTGCTCTCTCTCTTGAACCGCTGGCACAAAGCATATGTCAAAATTTGTCTTCCTCACATATCAAAATCAAACAAACTGAACAAGCATTTCTCTGTATGCAGATGACATACTGCTCTACGTCACAAACGCTCAGAAATCCCCTCCAGCCAATGATGTCTATTTTCACAGCATTGAGCTCATGGTCTGGTTACAAGATCAACTGGTCTAAATCAGCTCTACTACCTCTTAACTCAGCTATGGGAAGTGCACAACTACCACCCATGATCCCAGTGAAGAAACAAAACACCTCCTTAGGCATTACCATATCCCCCTCTATTCATACTACTTGTAGGAAGAACTATTTAGAAACCTTTCAAAAGATCCAAAAAGACATAGAAAGATGGTCTGCTATGGCCAATTCTTTGCATGCTAGAATCTCAATTATTAAAATGAATGTCCTCCCTCGTATCAATTTTATGAGTTCCATGTTACCACTGCCTCCTCATATAGCCTATTGGTCTAAACTTGACTCTGTCACAAAGAAGTTCATTTGGGGGAGAAAGAGACAGATTAAATACACTACAGAGAACAAACGCATCAGGTGGACTTGCAGTTGCAAATCAAACATTGTATCACCTATCATTCCAAATGAATTTCCTGAAGACCTGGTTAAACCCAGAGGCTTCTGTTCCTTGGCCAATTAGATTAAAATATGTATTATTTTCTGGATTGACTCCTGAAAAATGTGCATTATTGTTTGGTCCCATTATAGCATACTCAGTAAATGTGTCTAAAGCTACAGAGAACCATATGAGCTCTAATCTTAAATGGCATTCATACTTTCCAATATAGCGTAATAAATAATTCTTAGTGTGCAAGAAATCATTTCTTTCAGATTCTTGGTCTAAGAAGGGTATTTATACTTTCAAAGACATATTCAATGTGAAAGGACTCCTTAGTTTCCAGGAAATCCGCCAGTGTTTTAATGTCCCAGGTTCATCATTTTGTCTTTACCTTAAACTCTGCCTATCCATGCGAGCCTATTGGGTCCCCTGGTGAGCAGAATTAGCAGTGCACCCATTGGTCAAACTGCTAACGGACAGACGCCCCTAAAAATGAGTTGTTTCTGATATCTATAGTCAATTAATTCTAGCAGCACAAAAACCATTAACTCTATCCACTGTATGGGAAAAGGATTTTACACTTGCTGACAGACAAATAAATCACCAATTAATTTATTTACACATTTGCCATAGAACATATCTAACAGTTCAAAAAAAACATCACATGGGTATTAGTCCATCGCCATTATGTGAGTTCTGCACCACAGGGGACCTTGGTACTTTTCAGCATGTGCTGTGGAAATGCCAGGGGGTGGTTGAAATCTGGGGGTAAGTCAACGATGTTATCTCTGTACTTATAGATAAAATACTGCCATTAGATCCAATAGTGATGACTCTGATTTGCACTTGTCAGAACGCCAACGGAGAGTGTGGTTGGCAGGAACCACAGCTGCTAAGAAAAGTATTGTACAGTTACCATTGCAACAATGGCTGCTCACATTTAAGGAAATGGTACTTATCTAGCTCTCCACGGCCAGGATCCACAGGGCCAAGGTGTCCGCTCTGGATGCTATGAAAAAGCAGCAGCAGACATTTCTGAACTCTTAACCAACAGACCTTTACATCCATGAATGTGTATCAATAATTTGTCACTATAATAATAATAGAATCCGTTCCACATTGGGTGAAGCGGGTTGCAGGAAAGTATATTTAGTTAAAGGATGGAAAGTGAGATTGAGAAATATATACGAAAAATACAAAAAACTAAAAAAACAGGCTATTTACAGGAGGACACTACAGAAAACACGACCATACTGCTATGCCATCCACAAGTCTGGTTCATCCTTGGGAGTAATTTCCAAACGCCTGAAGGTACAACGTTCATCTGTACAAACAATAGTATGCAAGTATAAACACCATGGGACCATGCAGCATCATACCGCTCAGGAAGGAGACAAGGTCTGTCTCCTAGAGATGAACGTACTTTAATGCGAAAAAATGCAAATCAATCCCAGAACAACAGCAAAGGACCATATGAAGATGCTGGAGGAAACTGGTACAAAATTATCTATATCCACAGTAAAACGAGTCCTATATCGACATAACCTGAAAGGCTGCTCAGCAAGGAAGAAACCACTGCTCCAAAACCGCCATAAAAAAGCCAGACTACGGTTTGCAACTGTACATGGGGACAAAGATCGTACTTTTTGTCCTCTGGTCTGATGAAACAAAAATAGAACTGTTTGGCCATAATGACCATCATTAAGTTTGGAGGAAAAAGGGGGTTGTTAGCAAGCCGAAGAACACCATCCCAACCGTGAAGCACGGGGGTGGTAGCATCATGCTGTGGGGGTGCTTTGCTGCAGGAGGGACTGGTGCACTTCACAAAATAGATGGCATCATGAGGAAGGAAAATGATGTGGATATATTGAAGAAACATTTCAAGACATCAGTCAGGAAGTTAAAGCTTGGTCGCAAATGGGTCTTCCAAATGGACAATAACTCCATGCATACACTTTACATTTACATTTTAGTCATTTAGCAGACACTCTTATCCAGAGCGACTTACAGTTAGTGAGTGCATACATTTATTTTTTCATACTGGTCCCCCGTGGGAAACGAACCCACAACCCTTGCGTTGCAAACGCCATGCTCTACCAACTGAGCTACACGGGGCTACATACTTCCAAAGTTGTGGCAATGTTTTTTTCTACATGGCAGTCCCTGGGGAGCAACATTGCCCACCACCTTGATTCGGTCCTATGTAGAAAAATTTGAAATTGTGTTTTTTACATTGGATAAAATCAGAGACATAGAGCTAGAAAGTGGTATATCATACACTGCAGTTGAGGAACAATGGGAAAGTAATTCTGCTTTGAAAGTTGATCAACTTGTAACCCCGCTTTTGAGAAATGTTTTTTTGGTACACCTACTGGAGAGCTCTTCTCAGCATCATTCACACCCTTTTAAGCCTTAGCCCCACCCATCTCTTTAAGGATTCACGTGTGAGGCAATGTACTAAACAGAGTGAGTAAGGTAGTGTAGTAAACAACCAAAGATTAAGACTAAAAGTGGTGAAAGTAGTAGCAAAAAGGAGTAGTAAAAATACACTTTATCTAGTCCTTAGGCTATATCCTAATCCGACTTTGGTGCAGGTCATGTTGTTCTTCACATTACCGTCTCTGATAAACACACACTATATCAAATAAAATCTATGTTTATTTGTCACATGCACAGGATACAGAAGGTGTAAACGGTACAGTGAAATGTTTACTTGCATAGTGGAATCTTTTCTTTAGAACCATAATCCCAACCCATACTACCATGCACCATGCATGAATATACAGGTAGCTAAAGCTAACCAACCAGGTTCAATGTTAGCTACCTAACATTAGGCTATAACTAGCAATGCAAATGTCTTTCTGAGATACAAATAATATTACTACACAGCTCCTACACGTAATGTTAGCTAGCGAGCCAGCTAACATTAGCTAGCTAACAGTATGCTTTAACTTCCAATGAAAATGACATTCTGACAAAAATTAGAAACATATAATATCTGAAAATGTAGCTAGACTCTTACCGTATACATAGATGAACGCTTCTCCCTCTCTGTCATGGATGCAATGGTTGCCCTTAGCTAACCAACTAGGTTCAATGTTAGCTAGCTAGCTAATATTAGGCTATAATTAGTAATGCAAATGGATTTCTGAGATACGAATAATATTACTACACAGCTCATACATGTAACGTTATCTAGCAAGCCAGAAGGCAAAGGTTAGCTAGCTAGCTAACAGTGCGCTTTAAATTGCAATGAAAACAACTTTCTGACAAAATTAGGAACACATAATAAATGAAAACGTAGCTAGACTTTTACCCGTATACACTACCGGTCAAATGTTTTAGAACGGTCACGATCGTTCATGAACGAGAAGGACCAAGGTGCAGCGTGATATGCATTCATATTTATTTCACGACTAAACACACGACAAAACAACAAACGAAACGTGACGTCCAAGGTAGACAAATAACATACCTCACACGGAACAAGATCCCACACCCCACTAGTGCCAACAGGCTGCCTAGTATGGTCCCCAATCAGAGACAACGAGCTACAGCTGCCTCTGATTGGGAACCACCCCAGCAACATAGATCTAAACGATCTAGAAACTAACATAGACAAACCCAACACAGAAAATACACACCCTGACTCAACAAATACAAGTCCCTAGAGTCAGGGCGTGACAGTACCCCCCAAAGGTGCGGACTCCGACCGCGCCACATAAACCTAACAGGGTAGGGGCCGGGTGGGCATTCCGCCTCGGAGGCGGATCCGGCCCGGGTGTGACCACCACTTACTCTCCACCTCCCGTTGTGCCCCTGGTCTGGTCTGGACCTTGGCGCACTGCTTCCTCTCTCCTTCCTCCCACGAAGTACCACGCCCTGTCTGAACCCTGGTGTGGGAGACCCCGAACCTGGAGAGGGGCTGACGTCTGGGTCTGGACTAGAACCGCTGACTGGAGCTGGACCCGACGACAGTGGATCGAACTGCTCTGGCTCCGGGGTGGAGCCGCTGACCGGAACTGGATCAGGCACCGGTGGAGCGGACTGCTCTGGCTCCGGAGTGGAGCTGCTGACCGGCACTGGACTGGACCCCAGTGGAGCGGATTGCTCTGGCTCCGGAGTGGAGCTGCTGACCGGTGCCGGACCAGGCACCGGTGGAACAGGGACGGGCCGTGCCGGACTGGACACACTCACCACTGGCTTGGTGCGGGGAGCAGGAACGGGCCGGACTGGGCTGACGACGTGCACCCCTGGCTTGGTGCGGGGAGCAGGAACGGGCCGGACTGGGCTGACGACACGCACCACTGGCTTGGTGCGGGGAGCAGGAACGGGCCGTACCGGACTGGCGACGCGCACCACTGGCCTGGTGCGGGGAGAAGGAACGGGCCGGACTGGGCTGACGACGCTCACCACTGGCTTGGTGCGGGGAGCAGGAACGGGCCGTACCGGACTGGCCCCCCGTGGGAAACGAACCCACAACCCTGGCGTTGCAAGCGCCATGTTCTACCAATTGGAGGTCTTAAACAAATCTAATTTGAAACAAAAGTATACACCTCACACACATGGTTATGGGCTTAAAAAAAAGAAGATAATGTTTATTAATTTTGATAATATGAAATCTATTAATAACATTCCACCCATGAGGCCACTAGATCGTTTGACTGCAGGAAAGGGATACAGAGTTTTGGAGATCATTCCAAATGAGAGGCGCAAAAAAACTAAAAGCAAAACTGAGGCCTTCATAGCTGGCGTGATTTCTGAGGCATTACATTTTTTTTACATTTTAGTCATTTAGCAGACGCTCTTATCCAGAGCGACTTACAGGAGCAATTAGGGTTAAGTGCCTTGCTCAAGGGCACATTTACGTCATTTAGCAGACGCTCTTATCCAGAGCGACTCACAAATTGGTGCATTCACCCCTATAGCCAGTGGGATAACCACTTTACAATTTTTTTTTTGGGGGGGGGATAGAAGGATTACTTTATCCTATCCCAGGTGTTCCTTAAAGAGGTGGGGTTTCAAATGTCTCCGGAAGGTGGTGAGTGACTCCGCTGTCCTGGCGTCGTGAGGGAGCTTGTTCCACCATTGCATTAGCCAAGCAACAGAACTCTCTCAAGGATATGCTACAATGGGTGTTAGCTGAGGCGGTGGAACCACTCAACAGAAAACATCAAGAGACTTTAGCGGATGTTGAAGCTCTTACAATCGACGTTGAGAGACGGATGAAAGTGATTGACAATCTGTCTACTAAAGTGGACAATCTGCAAGGTGAAAATAGGGAAAGCAAATGGAAAACTAACGACTGTTCTTCACAACTAGAGAAGATGCATGGGGGACCGTTCACATCGCTCAAATGTAAGATTAATTTCTTTAAAAGAAGGAGACGAGACTGACGATCCCATCAAATTCCTACAGAGAATGATCCCTAAATGGATCCCATCCATATCTCACAAGGTTGAGATAGAAAGAGCCCATCGAGGACGCTGATCTTCAAGGTCCTCCGGTACAACGACCGCCAAGCCATTCTACAAGGAGCCAGAGCAGCAGAGCTCATTCACTACGCCGGTAAGGCACTGCGGTTTTTCCCTGACTACAGCACGCGCACCTCCCAACGCCGCAAAGTCTTCAACAAGGTCTGAAACAAACTCAGACTGAGGGATATCCAGTCATTCCTCGTCTATCCAGCAACGCTCCGGGCCCCACACGGGGAGAGTGCCTGTCATTCACCACAGCACAAGACGCCGAGGAGTTCTTGGCATCACAACAGGGCCATTACTGATTGGGACAGTAACGTTACAGCTAACGTTAGCTGCTAGCTAAGTAAGTCCTCATCTCAACTGTTAGCTAGCTAACTGATTATCTCTTCAGTGGTGTTCAGTATAACCTACATGTTGTTGAAAGTTTATCTAGCTTCTATAAACTACAACGCTTGTGTGATAACTTTGTCTGGCAGTAAAGTAGGTGGCTAGCTAATGTGTCTCATGCTGCTATGACAACAACTGCATAGCTAGAGAAGTCAACCATCACCACTGAATTATTTTGAAAGTTAGTTCTCCATGTTTATGCTACGTTTAGGCTTAATCATTCAGTCAATTGAGCATCTCTTGCCGTTCTCATACAATGAGGGAAAAAAGTTTTTTATCCCCTGCTGATTTTGTACGTTTGCCCACTGACAAAGACATGATCAGTCTATAATTTTAATAGTAGGTTTATTTGAACAGTGAGAGACAGAATAACAACAAAAAAATTCAGAAAAACACATGTCAAAAATGTTATAAATTTATTTGCATTTTAATGAGGGATATAAGTATCTGCAAAACATGACTTAGTACTTGGTGGCAAAAACCTTGTTGGCAATCACATAGGTCAGACGTTTCTTGTAGTTGGCCACCAGCTTTGCACACATCTCAGGAGGGATTTTGTTCCACTCCTCTTTGCATATCTTCTCCAAGTCATTAAGGTTTTGAGGCTGACGTTTGGCAACTCGACCCTTCAGCTCCCTCCACAGATGTTTTATGGGATTAAGGTCTGGAGACTGGCTAGGCCACTCCAGGACCTTAATGTGCTTCTTCTTGAGCCACTCCTTTGTTGCCTTGGCCGTGTGTTTTGGGTCATTGTCATGCTGGAATACCCATCCACGACCCATTTTCAATGCCCCTGCTGAGGGAAGGAGGTTCTCACCCAAGATTTGACTGTACATGGCCCCGTCCATCGTGCCTTTGATGCGATGAAGTTGTCCTGTTCCCTTAGCAGAAAAACACCCCCAAAGCATAATGTTTCCACCACCATGTTTGACGGTGGGGATGGTGTTCTTGGGGTCATAGGCAGCATTCCTCCTCTTCCAAACACGGCGAGTTGAGTTGATGCCAAAGAGCTCGATTTTGGTCTCATCTGACCACAACACTTTCACCCAGTTCTCCTCTGAAACATTCAGATGTTCATTGGCAAACTTCAGACGGCCCTGTATATGTGCTTTCTTGAGCAGGGGGACCTTGCGGGCGCTGCAGGATTTCAGTCCTTCACGGCGTAGTGTGTTACCAATTGTTTTCTTGGTGACTATGGTCCCAGCTGCCTTGAGATCATTGACAAGATCCTCCCGTGTAGTTCTGGGCTGATTCCTCACCGTTCTCATGATCATTGCAACTCCACAAGGTGAGATCTTGCATGGAGCCCCAGGCCGACGGAGATTGACAGTTCTTTTGTGTTTCTCCATTTGCAAATAATCGCACCAACTGTTGTCACCTTCTCACCAAGCTGCTTGGCGATGGTCTTGTAGCCCATTCCAGCCTTGTGTAGGTCTACAATCTTGTCCCTGACATCCTTGGAGAGCTCTTTGGTCTTGGCCATGGTAGAGAGTTTGGAATCTGATTGATTGATTGCTTCTGTGGACAGGTGTCTTTTATACAGGTAACAAGCTGAGATTAGGATCACTCCCTTTAAGAGTGTGCTCCTAATCTCAGCTCGTTACCTGTAAAAAAAGACACCTGGGAGCCAGAAATCTTTCCGATTGAGAGGGGGTCAAATACTTATTTCCATCATTAAAAAGCCAATCAATTTATAACATTTTTGACATGCGCTTTTCTTGATTTTGTTGTTGTTATTCTGTCTCTCACTGTTCAAATAAACCTACCATTAAAATTATAGACTGATCATTTCTTTGTCAGTGGGCAAACGTACAACATCAGCAGGGGATCAAATACTGTTTTCCCTCACTGTATCTCCGTTGTGTCAGTTAATGCAAGATATTTAGGAAATGGAGTGAGACATTCGGGAGTATTGGGAGGGTTTTAGTGATATACACCGCTGTGTTCAGTCATGGGTCTAACATTGAGTGGAGAAGGAGGACTGTTGTGTCCTAATCTGTCAGGGAGGGGAGGGATTCTTTATGTCAATTGTTTTGATACATTTTGCAGGGTTATTGGGGTGTAATGGCAATCTGAAGGGTTTTGTAGTTTTATATTTAATTTTATCCAACAATGGATATGTTTACTGTTTTTTTCTGGAATATCTGGTTTACAATTATTTAGTTGGCAACTGAATAGTCATTTTATAGCTATCATAAGTTACTTTTCTCCCCTTTTATCCATCAAACTGGTATTCACATCACCACAGATGACTAACCGTTGCCCCCGCACATTGACTCTGTACCGGTACCCCCTGTAAATAGCCTCCCTACAGTTATTTTATTTTACTGCTGCTCTTAAATTTTGTATTTGTAAAATTTTTTACTTATCTATTTTTTCCTTAAAACTGCATTGTTGGTTAAGGGCTTGTAAGTAAGCATTTCACTGTAAGGTCTACACCTGTTGTATTCGGCACATGTGGAAAATAACATTTGATTTGATTTGATCATGGCTAATTTAATGATAATTTCCTGTAATCTGAGGGTTTCTAATGAGCCAAATAAGCGAATTAAATGTCTTGACTTATTACATAGGAATCAAGTTGACATTGATCTATTGCAAGAGACTCATCTTTTAGAGGGTGATGTCCATAGACTTCAAAACAAGTACAACAAGCTGGCAGCTGCTTCCTACTTCATATCTAAATCTAAAGGGGTGCTTATTCTACATAAACAGAATCTACCCCTTACAATTGAAAAAAGTGCAAATTTTCTTACATATGTTCCACTCTGTATGGAAGGAAAATAGCATTTGTATCGATTTATGCTCCTAACTCATATGACAAAAAATGTCTCACTTCTGTAACCAGAAGCCTGCTCAATTTACCGGATGATGCGCTTATTTTTGGAATTGACATGAATGCCAATATTGATTCTAAGCTAGATAGATCTGGACCTTCTCATAGCTCATCACAAGTGAATGCTTCCAATGCACTTAAACAATTTCTTAAAGATCGTAATCTTTACGACTGTTGGAGATTTCATAATCCCACAACTAAGGACTATACATGCTTTTCTGCTAGATTTAAGACTTTCTCGATAATTGACTATGTTTTAACATCTACTGATATTACAGGTAACATGGAACTTATAAAAACATTACCGGCCATTCTATATGATCATAATCCCATTCTTTGTCAATTTCAAATCTTCCCAATTAAAAAGCGTGCACTGAGATGGCGGTTTAATAATACTTTACTACACAACTCTGACTTCATCTTTCAGTTTAGATCCAATTAAAAATTATTTTTAGAAATAAATGACCACTCAGTGGAGGACTCAACTATGGTATGGTTAGCTGTAAAATGTTTCATAAGAGGAAACACTACACATATTTCCTCTAATTTACAGAAATTAAGAATTCAGAAGATCAGTGAATTGGAAAATCTTTGTAAAATGACAGAGACAGAAATTGGGCTAAAAACAATTAGATTGGAACTTAATGACCTGTTGCGATGTAGAGCAGTATTCATTATGCAGAGGGTGCGACAAAAATACTATTTTCAAGGTTGTAGGCCTAGCCACTTACTGGCTCTACAGCTTAAACATGCTGAAACAAGATCATCAATACAGCTGATCAAATCCCCTACTAAGGGACTGATATGTGATCCTACAGAAATAAATAAAACTTTTAGAGCATATTATTCAGACTTTTACAGTTCCTCACATAGTTTTGGTACTTCTGCTTGTCAGCAGTTCCTGGAAAACCTTGCGTTGCCCAAACTCTCTCAATAAGAATCAGTTTAATTAGAGGAACCAGTCACTTTATCTGAACTGAAAGCTGCTCTTAAATATGAAGAAAGATAAAGTGCCTGGTATTGATGGAATACCTCCTGAACTCATTCTCGACTTTTGGGATGAGCTAGGACCAGTTATTCTTGAATCGCTTAACATTGCTATTGAAAAGGACAATTCCACAAAGACATCAATACAGCTATCCCTAATCCCTAAGAAAGGTAAAGACCTCACAAATTGTGCTATTTTTGGCCAATCAGTTTAAACAGAACAGAAAATGAAGATGTATGCCAAAGTTCTCGCCATACGCCTAGAGAAAGTTATGAACAAGCACACACATCCTGACCAAACAGGGTTTATTAACGGTCGTCAGGCAGCCGATAACATGCGCCGCCTGTTTCATATGGTTGCTAAGGCTTCCAATCTGGATACCCCGTGTGCTGTGTTATCAGTAGATGCAGAGAAAGCCTTTGACCACTTAGAGTGGCAATATTTATGGCTTGTTCTTGAACATTTTGGATTTGGGGCTAGATTTATACATATGATCCGCACCATGTATGTGAATCCTTCTTCTATTATATCTACTGGACCCATTCTAATCCATTTACCATACAACAAGGATGTAAACAAGGTTGTCCCGCCTTCCCTACGCTATTTGCTCTCTCTCTTGAACCGCTGGCACAAAGCATATGTCAAAATTTGTCTTCCTCACATATCAAAATCAAACAAACTGAACAAGCATTTCTCTGTATGCAGATGACATACTGCTCTACGTCACAAACGCTCAGAAATCCCTCCAGCCAATGATGTCTATTTTCACAGCATTGAGCTCATGGTCTGGTTGCAAGATCAACTGGTCTAAATCAGCTCTACTACCTCTTAACTCAGCTATGGGAAGTGCACAACTACCACCCATGATCCCAGTGAAGAAACAAAACACCTCCTTAGGCATTACCATATCCCCCTCTATTCATACTACTTGTAGGAAGAACTATTTAGAAACCTTTCAAAAGATCCAAAAAGACATAGAAAGATGGTCTGCTATGGCCAATTCTTTGCATGCTAGAATCTCAATTATTAAAATGAATGTCCTCCCTCGTATCAATTTTATGAGTTCCATGTTACCACTGCCTCCTCATATAGCCTATTGGTCTAAACTTGACTCTGTCACAAAGAAGTTCATTTGGGGAGAAAGAGACAGATTAAATACACTACAGAGAACAAACGCATCAGGTGGACTTGCAGTTGCAAATCAAACATTGTATCACCTATCATTCCAAATGAATTTCCTGAAGACCTGGTTAAACCCAGAGGCTTCTGTTCCTTGGCCAATTAGATTAAAATATGTATTATTTTCTGGATTGACTCCTGAAAAATGTGCATTATTGTTTGGTCCCATTATAGCATACTCAGTAAATGTGTCTAAAGCTACAGAGAACCATATGAGCTCTAATCTTAAATGGCATTCATACTTTCCAATATAGCGTAATAAATAATTCTTAGTGTGCAAGAAATCATTTCTTTCAGATTCTTGGTCTAAGAAGGGTATTTATACTTTCAAAGACATATTCAATGTGAAAGGACTCCTTAGTTTCCAGGAAATCCGCCAGTGTTTTAATGTCCCAGGTTCATCATTTTGTCTTTACCTTAAACTCTGCCTATCCATGCGCGCCTATTAGGTCCCCTGGTGAGCAGAATTAGCAGTGCACCCATTGGTCAAACTGCTAACGGACAGACGCCCCTAAAAATGAGTTGTTTCTGATATCTATAGTCAATTAATTCTAGCAGCACAAAAACCATTAACTCTATCCACTGTATGGGAAAAGGATTTTACACTTGCTGACAGACAAATAAATCACCAATTAATTTATTTACACATTTGCCATAGAACATATCTAACAGTTCAAAAAAAACATCACATGGGTATTAGTCCATCGCCATTATGTGAGTTCTGCACCACAGGGGACCTTGGTACTTTTCAGCATGTGCTGTGGAAATGCCAGGGGGTGGTTGAATTCTGGGGGTAAGTCAACGATGTTATCTCTGTACTTATAGATAAAATACTGCTATTAGATCCAATAGTGATGACTCTGATTTGCACTTGTCAGAACGCCAACGGAGAGTGTGGTTGGCAGGAACCACAGCTGCTAAGAAAAGTATTGTACAGTTACCATTGCAACAATGGCTGCTCACATTTAAGGAAATGGTACTTATCTAGCTCTCCACGGCCAGGATCCACAGGGCCAAGGTGTCCGCTCTGGATGCTATGAAAAAAGCAGCAGCAGACATTTCTGAACTCTTAACCAACAGACCTTTACATCCATGAATGTGTATCAATAATTTGTCACTATAATAATAATAGAATCCGTTCCACATTGGGTGAAGCGGGTTGCAGGAAAGTATATTTAGTTAAAGGATGGAAAGTGAGATTGAGAAATATATACGAAAAATACAAAAAAACTAAAAAAAACAGGCTATTTACAGGAGGACACTACAGAAAACACGACCATACTGCTATGCCATCCACAAGTCTGGTTCATCCTTGGGAGTAATTTCCAAACGCCTGAAGGTACAACGTTCATCTGTACAAACAATAGTACGCAAGTATAAACACCATGGGACCATGCAGCATCATACCGCTCAGGAAGGAGACAAGGTCTGTCTCCTAGAGATGAACGTACTTTAATGCGAAAAATGCAAATCAATCCCAGAACAACAGCAAAGGACCATATGAAGATGCTGGAGGAAACTGGTACAAAATTATCTATATCCACAGTAAAACGAGTCCTATATCGACATAACCTGAAAGGCTGCTCAGCAAGGAAGAAACCACTGCTCCAAAACCGCCATAAAAAAGCCAGACTACGGTTTGCAACTGTACATGGGGACAAAGATCGTACTTTTTGTCCTCTGGTCTGATGAAACAAAAATAGAACTGTTTGGCCATAATGACCATCATTAAGTTTGGAGGAAAAAGGGGGTTGTTAGCAAGCCGAAGAACACCATCCCAACCGTGAAGCACGGGGGTGGTAGCATCATGCTGTGGGGGTGCTTTGCTGCAGGAGGGACTGGTGCACTTCACAAAATAGATGGCATCATGAGGAAGGAAAATGATGTGGATATATTGAAGAAACATTTCAAGACATCAGTCAGGAAGTTAAAGCTTGGTCGCAAATGGGTCTTCCAAATGGACAATAACCCCAAGCATACATTTTACATTTACATTTTAGTCATTTAGCAGACACTCTTATCCAGAGCGACTTACAGTTAGTGAGTGCATACATTTATTTTTTCATACTGGTCCCCCGTGGGAAACGAACCCACAACCCTGGCGTTGCAAACGCCATGCTCTACCAACTGAGCTACACGGGGCTACATACTTCCAAAGTTGTGGCAATGTTTTTTTCTACATGGCAGTCCCTGGGGAGCAACATTGCCCACCACCTTGATTCGGTCCTATGTAGAAAAATTTGAAATTGTGTTTTTTACATTGGATAAAATCAGAGACATAGAGCTAGAAAGTGGTATATCATACACTGCAGTTGAGGAACAATGGGAAAGTAATTCTGCTTTGAAAGTTGATCAACTTGTAACCCCGCTTTTGAGAAATGTTTTTTTGGTACACCTACTGGAGAGCTCTTCTCAGCATCATTCACACCCTTTTAAGCCTTAGCCCCACCCATCTCTTTAAGGATTCACGTGTGAGGCAATGTACTAAACAGAGTGAGTAAGGTAGTGTAGTAAACAACCAAAGATTAAGACTAAAAGTGGTGAAAGTAGTAGCAAAAAGGAGTAGTAAAAATACACTTTATCTAGTCCTTAGGCTATATCCTAATCCGACTTTGGTGCAGGTCATGTTGTTCTTCACATTACCGTCTCTGATAAACACACACTATATCAAATAAAATCTACGTTTATTTGTCACATGCACAGGATACAGAAGGTGTAAACGGTACAGTGAAATGTTTACTTGCATAGTGGAATCTTTTCTTTAGAACCATAATCCCAACCCATACTACCATGCACCATGCATGAATATACAGGTAGCTAAAGCTAACCAACCAGGTTCAGTGTTAGCTACCTAACATTAGGCTATAACTAGCAATGCAAATGTCTTTCTGAGATACAAATAATATTACTACACAGCTCCTACACGTAATGTTAGCTAGCGAGCCAGCTAACATTAGCTAGCTAACAGTATGCTTTAACTTCCAATGAAAATGACATTCTGACAAAAATTAGAAACATATAATATCTGAAAATGTAGCTAGACTCTTACCGTATACATAGATGAACGCTTCTCCCTCTCTGTCATGGATGCAATGGTTGCCCTTAGCTAACCAACTAGGTTCAATGTTAGCTAGCTAGCTAACATTAGGCTATAATTAGTAATGCAAATGGATTTCTGAGATACGAATAATATTACTACACAGCTCATACATGTAACGTTATCTAGCAAGCCAGAAGGCAAAGGTTAGCTAGCTAGCTAACAGTGCGCTTTAAATTGCAATGAAAACAACTTTCTGACAAAATTAGGAACACATAATAAATGAAAACGTAGCTAGACTTTTACCCGTATACACTACCGGTCAAATGTTTTAGAACGGTCACGATCGTTCATGAACGAGAAGGACCAAGGTGCAGCGTGATATGCATTCATATTTATTTCACGACTAAACACACGACAAAACAACAAACGAAACGTGACGTCCAAGGTAGACAAATAACATACCTCACACGGAACAAGATCCCACACCCCACTAGTGCCAACAGGCTACCTAAGTATGGTCCCCAATCAGAGACAACGAGCTACAGCTGCCTCTGATTGGGAACCACCCTGGCCAACATAGATCTAAACGATCTAGAAACTAACATAGACAAACCCAACACAGAAAATACACACCCTGACTCAACAAATACCCTAGAGTCAGGGCGTGACAGTACCCCCCCCCCCCAAAGGTGCGGACTCCGACCGCGCCACATAAACCTAACAGGGTAGGGGCCGGGTGGGCATTCCGCCTCGGAGGCGGATCCGGCTCCGGGTGTGACCACCACTTACTCTCCACCTCCCCGTTGTGCCCCTGGTCTGGTCTGGACCTTGGCGCACTGCTTCCTCTCTCCTTCCTCCCACGAAGTACCACGCCCTGTCTGAACCCTGGTGTGGGAGACCCCGAACCTGGAGAGGGGCTGACGTCTGGGTCTGGACTAGAACCGCTGACTGGAGCTGGACCCGACGACAGTGGATCGAACTGCTCTGGCTCCGGGGTGGAGCCGCTGACCGGAACTGGATCAGGCACCGGTGGAGCGGACTGCTCTGGCTCCGGAGTGGAGCTGCTGACCGGCGCTGGACTGGACCCCAGTGGAGCGGATTGCTCTGGCTCCGGAGTGGAGCAGCTGACCGGTGCCGGACCAGACACCGGTGGAACAGGGACGGGCCGTGCCGGACTGGACACACTCACCACTGGCTTGGTGCGGGGAGCAGGAACGGGCCGGACTGGGCTGACGACGTGCACCCCTGGCTTGGTGCGGGGAGCAGGAACGGGCCGGACTGGGCTGACGACACGCACCACTGGCTTGGTGCGGGGAGCAGGAACGGGCCGTACCGGACTGGCGACGCGCACCACTGGCCTGGTGCGGGGAGAAGGAATGGGCCGGACTGGGCTGACGACGCGCACCACTGGCTTGGTGCGGGGAGCAGGAACGGGCCGTACCGGACTGGCGACGCGCACCACTGGCCTGGTGCGGGGAGAAGGAACGGGCCGGACTGGGCTGACGACGCGCACCACTGGCTTGGTGCGGGGAGCAGGAACGGGCCGTACCGGACTGGCGACGCACACCACTGGCCTGGTGCGGGGAGCAGGAACCGGCCGGGCCGGGCTGGCGACGCGCACCACTGGCTTGGTGCGAGGGACAGGAACAGGTCGGACCGGGCTGGCGACGCATACCACTGGCTTGGTGCACGGGGCAGGAACAGGCCTGGCCGGGCTGGCGACGCGCACCACTGACTTGGTGCGAGGGACAGGAACAGGCCGGACCGGGCTGGCGATGCGCACCATTGGCTTGATGCGAGGAGCAGGAACGGGCCAAACCATACTGGGAACACCCACCACTGGCTTAGTGCGGGAATCAGGAACGGGCAGGACCGGACTGGCGACACGCACCACTTGATTGGTGCGAGGAGCGGGACTGGGTTCCTTCATTAACCCCCGCTCCTTCTGCTGCCTAACCAGCTCCTCTCGCCGTGCCTCTACACTTTCCTTCTGTTCCCTCTGAACCAATGACCCCCTTAATCTGGCGGCCTCCTCTGCTAGACGGCTGAACCGCTCTATCGCGGCCTCCTGCTGCCTCGTCGTCCACGGCGTGAGCCCCCCCCCCTAAAAATGTTTTGGGCTTGTCTCTCCCCCGTGATCATGGCCTCCATCCCTCTTCGCTCGCTCATCTCCTCCCAAGTCCATCCTCTCTCCTCGTCACGCTGCTTGATCCAGGATTGGTGGGATCTTCTGTCACGATCGTTCATGAACGAGAAGGACCAAGGCGCAGCGTGATATGCATTCATATTTATTTCACGACTAAACACACGACAAAACAACAAACGAAACGTGACGTCCAAGGTAGACAAATAACATACCTCACACGGAACAAGATCCCACACCCCACTAGTGCCAACAGGCTACCTAAGTATGGTCCCCAATCAGAGACAACGAGCTACAGCTGCCTCTGATTGGGAACCACCCTGGCCAACATAGATCTAAACGATCTAGAAACTAAGATAGACAAACCCAACACAGAAAATACACACCCTGACTCAACAAATACAAGTCCCTAGAGTCAGGGCGTGACAAGAACACATACTCATTCAAGGGTTTTTGTTTATTTTTTACTATTTTCTACATTGTAGAATAATAGTGAAGACATCAAAACTATGAAATAACACATATGGAATCATGTAGTAACCAAAAAAGTGTTAAACAAATCAAAATATATTTTATATTTGACATTCTTCAAATAGCCACCCTTTGCCGTGATGACAGCTTTGCACACTCTTGGCATTCTCTCAACCAGCTTCATGAGGTAGTTAAATTTACATTATACATTTTAGTCATTTAGCAGACACTCTTATCCAGAGCGACTTACAGTTAGTGAGTGCATTCATTTTTTCACCTGGAATGCATTTCAATTAACAGGTGTGCCTTCTTTCCTTCTTAATGCGTTTGAGCCAATCAGTTGGGTTGTAACAAGGTAGGGGTGGTATACAGAAGATAGCCCTATCTGGTAAAGGACCAAGTCCATATTATGGCAAGAACAGCTCAAATAAGCAAGAGAAATGACAGTCCATCATTACTTTAAGACATGAAGGTCAGTCAATACAGAACATTTCAAGAACTTTGAAAGTGCAGTCGCAAAAACTATCAAGCGCTATGATGAAACTGTCTCTCATGAGGACTGCCACAGGAATGGAAGAGCCAGAGTTACCTCTGCTGCAGAGGATAGGTTCATTGAAGTTACCAGCTTCAGATATTGCAGGCCAAATAAATGCTTCACAGAGTTCAAGTAACAGACACATCTCAACATCAACTCTTCAGAGGAGACTGTGTGAATCAGGCCATCATCGTCGAATTGCTGAAAATAAACCACTACTAAAGGACACCAATAAGAAGAAGAGACTTGATTGGGCCAAGAAACACAGGCAATGGACATTAGACCGGTGGAAATATGTCCTTTGGTCTGGAGTTCAAATTTGAGATTCTTGGTTACAACCGCAGTGTCTTTGTGAGACACATTGTGGGTGAACGGATTATCCCTGTATGTGTATTTCCCACCCTAAAGCATGGAGGAGGAGGTGTTATGGTGTGGGGGTGCTTTGCTGGTGACACTGTCTGTGATTTATTTAGAATTCAAGGCACACTTAACCAGCATGGCTACCACAGCATTCTGAAGCGATACGCCATCCCATCTGGTTTGGGCTCAGTGGGACTATAAATGTTTTTTCAATGGGACAATGACCCAACACACCTCCAGGCTGTATAAGTGCCATTTGACCAAGAAGGAGAGTGACGGATTGCTGCATCAGATGACCTGGCCTCCACAATCCCCCGACCTCAACCAAATTGAGATGGTTTGGGATGAGTCGGACCTCAGAGTACAGGAAAAGCAGCCAACAAGTGCTCAGCATGTGTGAGAACTCCTTCAAGACTGTTGGAAAAGCATTCCAGGTGACTCTGTTTGAGAGAATGCCAAGAGTGTGCAAAGCTGTCATCAAGGCAAAGGGTGGCTATTTGAAGAATCTCAAATAGAAAATATATTTTGATTTGTTCAACATCTTTTTGGTTACTACATGATTCCATATGTGTTATTTCATAGTTTGATATCTTCGCTATTATTTTACAATGTAGAAAATAGTATAAATAAAGAAAAACCCCTGAATGAGTAGGTATTCTAAAACCTTTGACCGGTAGTGTACATGGATGAACGCTTCTCCCTCTTTGTCATAGATGCCATGGTTGCCCATAGTTCGAAAATGTAATCCGGAGACAGGTGTTTTATACAACAGCCTTCTGTGTTCTCTTTTCGACAATCATACTCTGCTTCCACCGGGAATTCCACTGATTTCAAAACTCTGTCAACTTCTTCCGTGACAACAACACTGTTGATCGCCGTTTCTTCACAATCATTGTCATCAGAAGAATTTACAATGTCTGGTGTAATGAAAATGTTTTTACCTAAATAAGGGATTTCCTCATTGTTTGATTCATTTTCAGAGAGAGAGAGAGAGAGAGTCAGCATGGCATGATCGTCCTCTAGAATGTAGTCCATCACACCTTTTTCCCACTGATCTTTGTCGATAGTACCTGTTGAATTTACGGCAGCAATGTTGAGAGCACGAGCAACACTATTGCATTTCAATTTCATATCTTTCAAAAAAGCCTCGGTAGAAAGGATTATCTACACATACATGCTACAAGGCAATCCGAACTCATCTCTTGGCAGGTCCAGCCAATCCATATCTCAGCCAATAATGGCTAGCGGGAAGGTTCCTGTCTTTTTCAGTGGCTAAACCAACTAGGCTCGTAATTTAACAATTTGATTTGTATTTACAGATGGCATACAAGTTTGTTATGAAGTCACATGAGCGTTCACATGTTACAGAATACATTTCTGCCCAAAAACACATTTTATATATATATAAAACTAGGCATATATTGCACATCACTACTTAACAAGAGAGGCACTTGAACATAAACATAATTTTTTTATCAAAATGCGTTTATTGAAGAAATGATGCAACCAACATTATGTTTGAAAATATGGAGAGTGGTACTCAGCAATGTGTTATATTGGATTTGCCCCAAACATAACACTTTGTATTTAGGACAAAAAGTGAATTCCTTACCCACATTTTTTGCAGCATTATTTTAGTGCCTTGTTGCAAACAGGATGAATGTTTTGGAATATTTGTATTTTGTACAGGCTTCCTTCTTTTCACTCTGTCAATTAGGTTAGTACTGTGGAGTAACTATAATGTTGTTGACCCATCCTCAGTTTTCTCCTATCACAGTCATGAAACTCTGTAACTTTTGTTGTAAAATACCTGAGCGGTTTCCTTCCTTTCTGGCAACTGAGTTAGGAAGGATGCCTGTATCTTTGTAGTGGCTGGGTGTATTGACACATCATCTGAAGTGTAATTAATACCTTCACCATGCTCAAAGGGATATTCAATGTCTGCTTTATTTTTATTTTTACCCATCTACTAATACTGCTTGAATGAAGGACCTTACAGATAACTGTAGGTGTGGTTTACAGCGGTGAGGTATTCATTCAAAAATCATGTTAAACACTATTAGTCCATGCAACTTATTATGTGACTTTTTAAGCACATTTGTTGTCATTAACTAATTTAGGCTTGCCATAACTACGGGTTTGAATATGTATTGACTCAAGACATTTCAGTTTTTAATTTGTAATCAATTTGTAAAAATGTCAAAAAAACATAATTCCACTTTGACATTGTGGGGTATTGTGTGTAGGCCAGAGACAAAACAAATCTCAATTTAATGAATTTAAAATTCAGGCTGTAAACACAACAAAATGTGGAAAAAGTAAAGGTGTGTGAATACTTTCTGAAGGCACTGTAGCTAGTGAGCTAAGCTATAGCATTAGTAATGTATTTCAAAAGGAGACAACTCACAAATGCAGAAATTGTGGAGATTTGGTATTATTTGTATTACAGTGAGGAATAATATTCTGACAGTGACAGTGAGGAGCTGCCCCCCAACCTTATGGCCACTGAGAACCTTGAATCTAAGGACCCCTTGCCCACCGACAAAGACCTAGGCCCCTCTGGTAGTGATGGAGGCAGACCAACAGTGGGTGAAGTACAGGAGGTCTGCAGTAGCAGGAAGGCCACCAGCCATTTCACTCCTCCTGGCTCTGCTGTTGGCTTTGATGAGTCCCAGTCTGGAGTGCACAGCCCCTTGCCATCTCCCTCTGAGGCAGAGTGCTTCAAGCTGTTTCTGACAGAGGAGCTGGTGGGAGACATAGTGTAGGAGACCAATTGCTATGCCTTGGAGCTACAGGAGTAGAGAGAGCCAGACTGTGTGCTTGACTATAATCGCAAAATGGGGGACCGTTGGTAAGGTGTACATGATAAACAGCTTTGTGGCATGCGCTTGGAAAATCACCAAGTGGTATAAGATATATATATGTTTTATCTGATCGATACTGCTGTCCTCAATGGCCACATAGTTCACCGCCAGCTAACAAGTGAGATGATTAATGAACAAGGTTTTTTGTAATTGGACATACTGTACAGTTCACATAAAATAAAACACAGTTCCATTATGCAATTATATTGGCAATGTCTCACCCACCTTAATATTTAAAATATCAGGATATAGCAATAAAACAATATTACAAGTAACATAATAGCTGAAGAGCACAACGGCTCCACAAGGGGGCAGGGTAGAGCAGAACTATGTTGAACAGGCCAAATTAATACACAGGCAAATGCAATGGTCATGAAGGCCAGGGCAGCTTCAAAGGATACAACACAAACTAATACTTATTTGACGCCATTAGCATTAACATTATTTTACAGAACTAATAGAAAAATTAACTACATAAGCACAATTGAGTTTAACACCATAAAGGTTATTAAATCAGTACCTTGTGTGTCCGTGGTTATTAAGGAATACACACAGTATAAATTATGCACTATACATCAATACGGTGTGCTGCAGTAGAAATGACATAACACGATATGTGACCCATTTCAAGAAACTAGGCGTATGTTGCATATCAGTACTTCACAGGAGAGGCATTTTTAAAAATGTCAAAATATGTTAGTTTTTTTTAGCAGAAATGCCTTTTGGAACATGTGAATTTTCATGTGCCTTAAAAACAAACTTGTATGCCATCTGTAAATACAAATAGAATTGTTAATAAAATGAACCTAGTTGGTTTAGCCATGGAAAAATACAGGAACCTTCCAGCTAGCCATGATTGGCTGAGATAATGGAAGGGCTGGACATGCCGAGAGATGAGTTCAGATTGGTCTGCCATGTAGTATGCTTCTGTCTATAACATGAGCTGCTAAGTATGTGTGGATAATCCTGTCTACCGCGGCTTTAAAAAAAAGATATCATGAAAAACTGAAACAGTTTTGCTACTGCTCTCAACATTGCTGCCCTGAAGTTAATAATGCTATTGACAAAGCTCAGTGGGAAAACGTTGTGATGGACTACTTTCTGGAGGATGATCATGCCATGATGACTCTCTCTGACTCTGAAAATGAATCAGACAATGAGGAAATCCCTGATTAAGGTAAAACATTTTTATTGAACCAGACATTGTAGAGTCTTCTGATGACAATGGTGGGGAAGAAACGGTGTCGTTGTCACGGAAGAAGTTGACCGAGTTTTGAAATCAGTGGAATTCCCGGTGGATGCAGAGAGATGATTGCCAAATGCGGAGAGAGTCCAAAAAGAGAACACAGAAGAAGGCTGTTGTATAAAACACCTGTCTCCGGATTACATCTTCAATCTAAGGGCAACCATGGCATCCATGACAGAGGGAGAAGCGTTCATCCATGTATACGGGTAAGAGTCTACAGTAGCTATATTTTCAGATATTAAACTTTTCTAATTTTGTCAGAAAGTCGTTTTCATTGCAAGTTAAAGGGTATTGTTAACTAGTTAGCTAATCCAAGTTCCCGAGATGGAATTCCGAGTTGGATGACCGTACAAATCGATTTTTCCCAGTCTGAGTTATTTTTGTATATTGTTTGAGTTGTTTTGAATGCGGCATTAGAGTTGGGATTATGGTTCATTGTTTAGCTAGCTAGCTAGCTAGCTACATGTCTAAACAAAAGACTCCCCTATGCAGGTAACCATTTCACTGTACTGTTTACACCTTCTGTATCCTGTGCATGTGAGAAATAAACGTAGATTTTTTTTGATATAGTGTGTGTTTACCAGAGACGGTAATGTGAATAACTCATGACTTATAACAGAGGCTTTCATCAGTTGGCCTGGACCAGGCAGTGTGTAGCTGGTTAGAAAATTATTTTAAGGTCAGAATGCATGTGTTTGTTGATGGTGTAAATCATGTTTTCTGGAAATACAGGGTGTCCCACAAGGATTGATTCTTGGTCTGGTTCTTTTTTTTAAATATTTACATTAACAGTATTGGTTGATCTGTAAAAATGTTTTTACTTTCACCTATATGCAGATAACACTGTGGTGTATGCTATTGTCCACACAGCTGACCAGGCTCTGTCAGAGCTTCAATCTGACTTTATTGCCCTGCAGAAAGCCTTTGTTGAACTGAAATAGGTACTTAATGCAGGTAAAACCAAGTATATGTCATTTTCCACATCCCATAAATATTTATCTGATGATTTATGCATACAGTGGCTTGCGAAAGTATTCACCCCCCCTTGGCTTTTTTCCTATTTTGTTGCCTTACAACCTGGAATTGAAATGGATTTTTGCCAGGTTTGTATCATTTGATTTACACAACATGCCTACCACTTTGAAGATGCAAAATATTTTTTATTGTGAAACAAACAAGACATAAGACATGTTTGCTTATTTTTTTCTTTAAGCAATGGCTTTTTTCTGGCCACTCTTCCATAAAGCCCAGCTCTGTGGAGTGTATGGCTTCAAGTGGTCCTATGGACAGATACTCCAATCTCCGCTGTGGAGCTTTGCAGCTCCTTCAGGGTTATCTTTGGTCTCTTTGTTGCCTCTCTGATTAATGCCCTCCTTGCCTGGTCTGTGAGTTTTTGTGGGCAGCCCTCTCTAGGCAGGTTTGTTGTGGTGCCATATTCTTTCCATTTTTTAAATAATAGATTTAATGGTGCTCTGTGGGATGTTCAAAGTTTCTGATATTTTTTTGTAACCAAACCATGATCTGTACTTCTCCACAACGGTGTCCCTGACCTGTTTGGAGAGCTCATTGGTCTTCATGGTGCTGCTTGCTTGGTGGTGCTCCTTGCTTAGTGGTGTTGCAGACTCTGGGGCCATTCAGAATATATACTGAGATCATGTGACAGATTGTGTGACACTTAAATAAAGTCCACCTGTGTGCAATCTAACTAACTATGTGACTTCTGAAGGTATTTGGTTGCACCAGATCTTATTTAGGGGCTTCATAGCAAAGGGGGTGAATACATATACACGCACCACTTTTCCGTTATTTATTTTGTAGATTTATTTTTAACAAGTAATTTTTTTCATTTCACTTCACCAATTTGGACTATTTTGTGTATGTCCATTACATGAAATCCAAATAAAAATACATTTAAATTACAGGTTGTAACGCAACAAAATAGGAAAAACGCCAAGGGGGATGAATACTTTTGCAAGACACTGTATGTACTTTGGATGGTGCCCTCATTGATCGTGTCCCTGCTTATAAATAGCTGGGCATCTGGAATGACGAAAAGCTAGCTTTCAAAAAGCATGTTAATTAAAATAAGCTTCTTCAATAGACAGGTTAGCTGACAATGTCACAAAAACGATGTGCATGCTTCAACGGGGCAGAAGCCCATGTGTTGTTGTGATGGCCAGATATTTAGCATCAAAGGTAAGAAGCTGCCATGTGGGGATTTGTAGGTGGCTCCTTTCAGCTAATGTTATCTTGTTCTTGATACCAGGTGTTTTGACTGATGTCACCTCTATGCTAACATGGCTACAATTAGCTAGCTAGCTTTTTTGTTTGTTTGTGGGGGGTCTCAATTTACTGTTGAGAGTTATAATAGAAGAATGCACAATGTACCATTTCGAAATTTGGTTGGGTTGTGCTTCAGCAGTTTTTCTACCTCTAACTCGATTCCACTTTGCCTCTGATAGTGTAGAGCAAGACGCAGTTGTCCTCCGGTTCTCGTCGGTGGGATGTGTTAATACGGGAAAGTGGTCCAAGGTAGTATCCTCAGTGGCTACTGTAGAGGAGCCCAATCTCCTTTAAAGAGCACCCTGGATTATCATTTAGAATTGTCACATCAAAAACAGTATGCAATCTTGAAGTCTCCTTAGCCAGACTGAGACATTATTTTAGAACCCTGTTCTCCTCTAGTAGTTCAATGATCCGGTCTTACCACTCAAGCTTTCTGCTTACTACTCATCTCTCTCTCTCTCTTTCTCCACCCCAATCCCTCCCCAACACACAATAAAGCACATGTCCCTACACACTTTTTCTAAACACAGGACAATAAAGGGAATGAAGAAATTAAAGCCCTGATACATCAACATCACGATAGACTCCACCTCCCAGTAAATTGAACAATATTTCATTATCACGATGACAATGAGACAAGAAGCGCCAATTTGGGCTGGGGGCTCCTCCTTAGTGGAAGTGTGTGAGGGAAAGAGCGGTCACACACACACACAACATAATTATCAGAGCAGACATGGTCTAGAGACCCCAGACTCCCTTAGAACATGCCCAATCAACTGTCCAACAACAGACACCCACAAAGCCTTCATTTATCATGTCTACGTTTGTGTCTGTGTGTGTGTGTGTGTCAGGCTAATTACCAACACCAACAACCATACCCCGGGTACGTCCCACGCCTCTCTCTCTCCCAGACATACTGTACACTGTGGCGCTCACTGTCCTGGGATAGGGGAGGTGGGTAATTAACCATCCATTACAACAGCAGGGGTCACACACACACAATCACACACACACGCTGTCTCGCAGGGACTCGGGGGGTTGGGGTTGGAGATGTATGTTTAAGTTCAGGGGTTCTGTTGGGTCTTGGAGAGGAGAAGGTCATTGTTAATAATCTGTGTTTAACAGGGTCTGTTCAGACAGACACCATGACATGAGTAGGGCTGTTACGGTGACCGTATTACCGCCACACCGGTGGTCACGACTCATGAAGGCAGTCAAATTCCATATGACCGTTTAGTCACGGTAATTAGGCTTCTCCAAGCTCTGATGCTGCTGATGGTCATTAGTAGCCTACCAAACTTGCTAACTGCCTGGTACTCTGCACTATTGTCTCTCTAACCACTCTGACATCAATGCAAATGTAATCAAAAATCTAATCAAAACTTCATGAGAGCCCATGAGCTCATGTTGTGCAACATTACTATAGGCTATGTACAGTGGGGGAAAAAAGTATTTAGTCAGCCACCAATTGTGCAAGTTCTCCCACTTAAAAAGATGAGAGAGGCCTGTAATTTTCATCACAGGTACACGTCAACTATGACAGACAAAATGAGAAAAAAAAATCCAGAAAATCACATTGTAGGATTTTTAATGAATTTATTTGCAAATTATGGTGGAAAATAAGTATTTGGTCATCTACAAACAAGCAAGATTTCTGGCTCTCACAGACCTGTAACTTCTTCTTTAAGAGGCTCCTCTGTCCTCCACTCGTTACCTGTATTAATGGCACCTGTTTGAACTTGTTATCAGTATAAAAGACACCTGTCCACAACCTCAAACAGTCACACTCCAAACTCCACTATGGCCAAGACCAAAGAGCTGTCAAAGGACACCAGAAACAAAATTGTAGACCTGCACCAGGCTGGGAAGACTGAATCTGCAATAGGTAAGCAGCTTGGTTTGAAGAAATCAACTGTGGGAGCAATTATTAGGAAATGGAAGACATACAAGACCACTGATAATCTCCCTCGATCTGGGGCTCCACGCAAAAATCCCAGTACCACACGGGGGGACCTAGTGAATGATCTGCAGAGAGCTGGGACCAAAGTAACAAAGCCTACCATCAGTAACACACTACGCCGCCACGGACTAAAATCCTGCAGTGCCAGACGTGTCCCCCTGCTTAAGCCAGTACATGTCCAGGCCCGTCTGAAGTTTGCTAGAGTGCATTTGGATGATCCAGAAGAGGATTGGGAGAATGTCATATGGTCAGATGAAACCAAAATAGAACTTTTTGGTAAAAACTCAACTCGTCGTGTTTGGAGGACAAAGAATGCTGAGTTGCATCCAATGAACACCATACCTACTGTGAAGCATGGGGGTGGAAACATCATGCTTTGGGGCTGTTTTTCTGCAAAGGGACCAGGACGACTGATCCGTGTAAAGGAAAGAATGTGAATGGGGCCATGTATCGTGAGATTTTGAGTGAAAACCTCCTTCCATCAGCAAGGGCATTGAAGATTAAACGTGGCTGGGTCTTTCAGCATGACAATGATCCCAAACACACCGCCCGGGCAACGAAGGAGTGGCTTCGTAAGAAGCATTTCAAGGTCCTGGAGTGGCCTAGCCAGTCTCCAGATCTCAACCCCATAGAAAATCTTTGGAGGGAGTTGAAAGTCTGTGTTGCCCAGCGACAGCCCCAAAACATCACTGCTCTAGAGGAGATCTGCATGGAGGAATGGGCCAAAATACCAGCAACAGTGTGTGAAAACCTTGTGAAGACTTACAGAAAACATTTGACCTGTGTCATTGCCAACAAAGGGTATATAACAAAGTATTGAGAAACTTTTGTTATTGACCAAATACTTATTTTCCACCATAATTTGCAAATAAATTCATAAAAAATCCTACAGTGTGATTTTCTGGATTTTTATTCCTCATTTTGTCTGTCATAGTGTACGTGTACCTATGATGAAGATTACAGGCCTCTCTCATCTTTTTAAGTGGGAGAACTTGCACAATTGGTGGCTGACTAAATACTTTTTTCCCCACTGTAACTCTGCATAACCTAATGTAGCCTATATATAGTTTATCAATCTAATGCAACATCTGTAGCCTCTTTTCTATTTCAGGGAAGTTTGCTTATTAATTTAGCATTTCCATGATGTTCTATTGTTGCCTCCAGACATCAAATCCTTTAGGTATGTCCAGTGTGCCCAGGCACTTCCCATTTGGCCTTGTATGGGTGAGTGAGTGAGTGAATGAGTGAGAGAGGGAGTGAATGAGTGAGGAAAAGAGCGTCAATGTCAAGAGTGCTGTAGGTGGGTGTAGTGGTGGAATCAAGCGCAGGACACCGAAGTATAGTCCAAAAGACTTTAGTACTATTTCCAACAAGGAAAATGCGAACACACTTGCGCGAAGGCGAAATTACGCACGAAGGCGACAAAAATATAGGCGCACTAAACATGTGCGAAAATGCTCCAACGCAGTGGAGTGAAGCTCAACCGAGCGAGAATGCAAATAACAAGCAACACACGACAGGAATAAATCAATCACACACAACACTAGACAAACACAACGAGAAACTTATAGGACACTAATTACGCTAAACGAGAACAGGTGTCACAACAAACAGACAAAAGCAAACGAACATGAAACATACAACGGTGGCAGCTAGTATTCCGGAGACAACGAACGCCGAAGCCTGCCCGAACAAGGAAGAGAGGCAGCCTCGGCCGAAACCGTGACAGTACCCCCCCCTTGACGCGCGGCTCCAGACGTGCGCTGACTCCGGCCTCGGGGACGACCCGGAGGACGCGGAGCAGGGTGCGTCGGGTGCCCACGATGGAATTCCGTCAGGAGAGACGGGTCCAAAATGTCTCTCCTCGGCACCCAGCACCGTTCCTCCGGACCGTACCCCTCCCACTCCACTAGATACTGGAGACCCCCCATCCGACGTCTCGAATCCAAGATGGACCTCACGGAGTACGCCGGTGCCCCCTCGATGTCCAATGGGGGCGGAGGAGTCTCCCTGATCTCACTTTCTTGGAGTGGGCCAGCTACCACCGGCCTGAGAAGGGACACATGGAACGAGGGGTTAATACTTTTATATTCAACAGGTAGTTGTAATTTGTAACACACCTCGTTCAACCTTCTCAGGACCTTAAATGGCCCTACAAACCGCCGACCCAGTTTCCGACAGGGCAGGCGGAGGGGCAGGTTTCTGGTAGAGAGCCAGACTCGATCACCAGGTGCGTACACCGGTCCCTCACTGCGGTGGAGATCGGCGCTCGCCTTATGACGTCGGAGGGCCCGCTGCAGGTGGACGTGTGCAGCGTTCCACGTCTCCTTCCGAGCACCGCGCCCACTCATCCACCGCAGGAGCCTCGATCTGGCTCTGCTGCCAAGGTGCCAGAACCGGCTGGTAACCCAACACACATTGGAAAGGGGTTAGGTTAGTGGAGGAATGGCGTAGGGAATTCTGGGCCATCTCGGCCCAGGGAACGTACCTTGCCCACTCCTCCGGCCGGTCCTGGCAGTATGTTCTAAGAAACCTACCCACATCCTGGTTCACGCGTTCCACCTGCCCATTACTCTCCGGGTGGTAACCCGAGGTGAGGCTCACCGAGACCCCCAACCGCTCCATAAAGGCTCTCCAGACCCTGGAGGTAAATTGGGGACCTCGATCAGACACAATATCCTCGGGTACCCCGTAGTGCCGGAACACATGGGTGAATAGTGCTTCGGCAGTTTGCAGGGCGGTAGGAAGGCCAGGCATGGGGAGCAAACGACAGGCCTTAGAAAACCGGTCCACAACGACCAGTATAGTGATATTCCCCTGTGAAGGAGGAAGGTCAGTAAGGAAATCCACTGAGAGGTGAGACCATGGTCGTTGTGGAACGGGCAGGGGTAGTAACTTACCCCTAGGCAGATGTCTAGGCGCCTTACACTGGGCGCACACCGAGCAGGAGGAAACATAAACCCTCACATCCTTTGCCAACGTGGGCCACCAGTACTTGGCACTAAGACAGTGCACTGTCCGGCCGATACCAGGGTGTCCAGAGGAGGGTGACGTGTGAGCCCAATAGATCAATCGATCCCGAACCTCGAGCGGAACGTACTTCCGACCCTCCGGGCATTGTGGTGGACTAGGGTCGGTGCGTAACGCCCGCTCGAGCTCAGCATCGACCTCCCACACTACCGGTGCCACCAGACACGACTCCGGCAGTATGGGAGTGGGCTCCACGGACCTCTCCTCCGTGTCATACCGCCGAGACAGTGCATCTGCCTTACCGTTCTGTGACCCAGGGATGTACGTGATCTTAAAAGTAAACCAGGTCAAAAACATGCTCCATCTTGCCTGACGAGGGTTCAGCCTCCTCGCTGCCCGGATGTACTCCAGGTTACGGTGGTCCGTCAAAATGAGGAAAGGGTGTTGAGCCCCCTCAAGCCAGTGCCTCCACACCTTTAGGGCCTGTACCACGGCTAACAGCTCCCTGTCCCCTACGTCATAGTTTCGCTCCGCCGGACTGAGCTTCTTAGAATAAAAAGCACAGGGGCGGAGTTTAGGTGGCGCGCCTGACCGTTGTGAAAGCACGGCTCCTATACCGGCCTCAGACGCGTCCACCTCTACCTGAAATGGCAAAGAGGGATCCGGATGCGCCAGCACCGGGGCCGAGGTAAACAGGTCCTTCAGCCTCCCAAACGCCCTGTCCGCCTCGGCAGACCACTGCAGACGCACCGGACCCCCCTTCAAAAGAGACGTGATGGGAGCTGCCACCTGTCCAAAACCCCCGGATAAACCTCCGGTAGTAATTCGCAAACCCCAAAAACTGCTGCACCTCCTTCACAGTGGTTGGTGTTTGCCAATTACGCATGGCTGACACCCGGTCTACCTCCATCTTCACCCCTGACGCAGACAACTGATACCCCAAAAAGGAGACCGACTCCTGGAAAAACAGACACTTCTCTGCCTTAACATACAGGTCGTGCTCCACCAGCCTCCGCAACACTCTGCGCACCAGGGCCACATGCTCGACACGGGTAGGCGAGTACACGAGAATGTCATCTATGTACACAACCACCCCCTGCCCCTGCATGTCCCTGAAGATCTCATCCACGAATGATTGGAAAACTGACGGAGCGTTCATCAACCCGTATGGCATGACAAGATACTCGTAATGGCCCGAGGTGGTACTAAAGGCTGTCTTCCATTCATCGCCCTCCCTGATGCGCACCAAGTTGTACGCGCTCCTGAGATCTAATTTAGTGAAGAAACGCGCCCCATGCAAAGACTCAGTCATGGTCGCAATCAGCGGGAGTGGATAACTATACTTCACCGTGATCTGATTGAGACCACGGTAATCGATGCACGGGCGTAAACCACCATCCTTTTTCTTCACAAAAAAGAAACTCGAGGACGCAGGGGAAGTGGAAGGCCGTATGTATCCTTGTCTCAGAGATTTGTCTATGTAAGTCTCCATAGCTTTCTCCATAGCAACCGCGTCGCCCTCGACTTACTAAACGCAATAGCCAAATCCCCAAACTCAGGGGGAACGTGCAATGCGGGCACCTGGTTTGGACTCTCCACCGAGGTAGCCCCTACGGAAACGCCCAAACATCGACCCACACACTGGGCAGACCACTCCATCAGAGCCCTCTCCTGCCACGAAATAGTTGGGTTATGGGTACTCAACCAGGGCATTCCCAGCACCACCGGATACGCAGGCGAGTCAATCAGAAATAGCTGAATCATCTCCTGATGACCCCCCCTGCGCACACATCCTAAGTGGCGCAGTGACCTCCCTGATTAAGCCCGCACCCAACGGACGGCTATCTAGGGCATGAACGGGGAAAGGGACATCAACAGGAAGAAGGGGAATCCCTAAGGCTAAACAAAACTTCTTATCAACAAAATTCCCAGCCGCGCCTGAATCTACCAGCGCCTTATGCTGGGAATGAGGTGCTACCTGTGGAAAACGCACAGGTATACAGAAATGTGCAACAGAGAGCTCTGGGTGAGTGGGGCGCCTACTCACCTGGAAGGAATCCCCAGTGCGTGACCTGTCGTCCTCTCCCCTAGGAGGCCATCCCCAGCACCTAGCCGCAGTGTGTCCTCCCCGACCACAGTTGGTGCAGGAGATGGACCCCCTCGTAAGCCGACCCCTCCTCTCTCTAGCGCCAGCGCCCCCGAGCTCCATGGGGCACGGCTCGGAGGCGCTGGAGGGTGAAATGGACGGACCCCCCTCGGAACTTCCGTGGGTAGCTAGCAGGTTATCCAGCCTGATGGACATGTCGACCAACTGGTCGAACGTGAGGCTGGTGTCCCTACAGGCCAGCTCCCGACGGACGTCCTCGCGAAGACTACATCTGTAGTGATCGATGAGAGCCCGCTCATTCCACCCTGCATCTGCCGCTAGAGTACGGAATTCGAGGGCGAACTCCTGGGTACTCCTCCTCCCCTGTCGGAGGAAGACCAGACGCTCCCCCGCCGCTTTCCCCTCCGGGGAATGGTCAAACACCGCCCTGAAGCGGCGGGAGAACTCGTCGTAGGTGATGGTATCCGCGTCGATCCTCCTCCACTCCGCGTTGGCCCATTCCAACGCCTTCCCGGAAAGGCAGGAGATCAGGGCGGACAAGCTCTCATGTCCCGAGGGCGCCGGGTGCACGGTGGCCAGGTACAGCTCCACCTGGAGAAGGAATCCCTGACACCCGGCCGCGGTCCCATCGTAGGCCCTCGGGAGCGAGAGTCGAACTCCTCGGGGTTCCGGAGCAGGAATGGGCTGACTGGCCGATGGTGCTGGCAGGGAGGGTGGCGGTGGAGGAGTCCCCCAGCCTCAGATGGTGGTGATCACCTCCTGCAGTGCGGACCCCATCTGCAGGATCTGGTCACTTTGTTCCCGGACCTTGTCCTCCAGCGTCGCCTGGGCTGCTGCGGCTCCTGCTGATTCCATCTTGAAGGTGTGTGATTCTGTCAAGAGTGCTGTAGGTGGGTGTAGTGGTGGAATCAAGCGCAGGACACCGAAGTATAGTCCAAAAGACTTTAGTACTATTTCCAACAAGGAAAATGCGAACACACTTGCCCAAAGGCGAAATTACGCACGAAGGCGACAAAAATATAGGCGCACTAAACATGTGCGAAAATGCTCCAACGCAGTGGAGTGAAGCTCAACCGAGCGAGAATGCAAAATAACAAGCAACACACGACAGGAATAAATCAATCACACACAACACTAGACAAACACAACGAGAAACTTATAGGACACTAATTACGCTAAACGAGAACAGGTGTCACAACAAACAGACAAAAGCAAACGAACATGAAACATACAACGGTGGCAGCTAGTATTCCGGAGACAACGAACGCCGAAGCCTGCCCGAACAAGGAAGAGAGGCAGCCTCGGCCGAAACCGTGACAGTCAATGCGTGACTTTTTGTTTTTTTTTGCAATTTATTTTTTATTGCTTTATAATTAATCAGTACATTTGAATTGCTTTGAAAGTTTAATTTATTTGAAAATATTACTACAAAATTGTACAAATCCTTTTTTTATATATATACAGATGTGCCTTGTTGCAACTTGTCACGATCGTCTGAAGAAGCGGACCAATACGCAGCGCGTGGAGTGAACATAATGACTTTATTTAATAAAGCAACCACGAAAAAACAACAAATGACGATAGTGAAGTCCTCTGTAACACTGACAGAAACATGGAACAAAAACCCACAAACAAACAGTGAAACACAACAGTTTAAATATGGCTCCCAATCAGAGATAACGAGCCGACAGCTGACACTCGTTACCTCCGATTGGGAGTCACACGACACCAATCAACGACCTAGAAATAGACACCCAGAACTCCCAACCTAGAAATAAACGTGACAGACATGCAAACATAAACAATCACCCAAAACCCAACAAAACAACATACACCCTGGCTCAAATACACAAGTCCTGGAGCCAGAGTGTGACAGTACCCCCCCCTAAAGGTGCGAACTCCGGGCGCACCAGCATACAGTCTAGGGGAGGGCCTGGGTGGGCGTCTGTCCACGGTGGCGGTTCTGCCCCTGGTCGTGGTCCCCATCCCACCTTAGTCACCACCCGCTTCCCTAGCCTCCTCCACATGACCACCCCCCAACTAAACCCCACTGGGTTAAGGGGCGGCACCGGACTAAGGGGCAGCACCGGACTAAGGGGCAGCACCGGACTAAGGGGCAGTACCGGACTGAATGGCGGATACTGGCTGGACGGCTCTGGTGGCTCCTGGCTGGTCGGCTCTGGCGGATCCCGGCTGGACGGCTCTGGCGGATCCCGGCTGGACGGCTCTGGCGGATCCCGGCTGGACGGCTCTGGCGGATCCCGGCTGGACGGCTCTGGCGGATCCCGGCTGGACGGCTCTGGCGGATCCCGGCTGGACGGCACTGGCGGATCCCGGCTGGACGGCTCTGGCGGGTCCCGGCTGGACGACTCTGGCGGATCCCGGCTGGACGGCTCTGGCGGATCCCGGCTGGACGGCTCTGGCGGATCCCGGCTGGACGGCTCTGGCGGATCCCGGCTGGACGGCTCTGGCGGATCCCGGCTGGACGGCTCTGGCGGATCCCGGCTGGACGGCTCTGGCGGATCCCGGCTGGACGGCTCTGGCGGATCCTGGCTGGCTGGCTCTGGCGGATCCTGGCTGGCTGGCGGATCCTGGCTGGACGGCTCTGGCGGATCCCGGCTGGACGGCTCTGGCGGATCCCGGCTGGACGGCTCTGGCGGATCCCGGCTGGACGGCTCTGGCGGATCCCGGCTGGACGGCACTGGCGGATCCCGGCTGGACGGCTCTGGCGGATCCCGGCTGGACGGCTCTGGCGGATCCCGGCTGGGACGGCTCTGGCGGATCCCGGCTGGACGGCTCTGGCGGATCCTGGCTGGCTGGCTCTGGCGGATCCTGGCTGGCTGGCGGATCCTGGCTGGACGGCTCTGGCGGATCCCGGCTGGACGGCTCTGGCGGATCCCGGCTGGACGGCTCTGGCGGATCCCGGCTGGACGGCTCTGGCGGATCCTGGCTGGACGGCTCTGGCGGATCCTGGCTGGACGGCTCTGGCGGATCCTGACTGGACGGCTCTGGCGGATCCTGGCTGGACGGCTCTGGCGGATCCTGGCTGGACGGCTCTGGCGGATCCTGGCTGGACGGCTCATGGCTGGCTGACGGATCCTGGCTGGACGGCTCTGGCGGATCCTGGCTGGCTGGCTCTGGCGGATCCTGGCTGGACGGCTCTGGCGGATCCTGGCTGGACGGCTCTGGCGGATCCTGGCTGGACGGCTCTGGCGGATCCTGGCTGGACGGCTCTGGCGGATCCTGGCTGGACGGCTCTGGCGGATCCTGGCTGGACGGCTCATGGCTGGCTAACGGATCTGGCTGCTCATGGCTGGCTGACGGATCTGGCTGCTCGTGGCTGGCTGACGGATCTGGCTGCTCATGGCTGGCTGACGGATCTGGCTGCTCATGGCTAGCTGACGGATCTGGCTGCTCACGGCTGGCTGACGGATCTGGCTGCTCATGGCTGGCTGACGGGTCTGGCTGCTCGTGGCTGGCTGACGGATCTGGCTGCTCATGGCTGGCTGACGGATCTGGCTGCTCGCGGCTGGCTGACGGATCTGGCTGCTCATGGCTGGCTAACGGATCTGGCTGCTCATGGCTGGCTGACGGATCTGGCTGCTCATGGCTGGCTGACGGATCTGGCTGCTCATGGCTGGCTGACGGATCTGGCTGCTCGTGGCTAGCTGACGGATCTGGCTGCTCATGGCTGGCTGACGGATCTGGCTGCTCATGGCTGGCTGACGGGTCTGGCTGCTCATGGCTGGCTGACGGATCTGGCTGCTCATGGCTGGCTGACGGATCTGGCTGCTCATGGCTGGCTGACGGATCTGGCTGCTCATGGCTGGCTGACGGATCTGGCTGCTCATGGCTGGCTGACGAATCTGGCTGCTCATGGCTGGCTGACGGATCTGGCTGCTCATGGCTGGCTGACGGATCTGGCTGCTCATGGCTGGCTGACGGGTCTGGCTGCTCATGGCTGGCTGACGGGTCTGGCTGCTCATGGCTGGCTGACGGATCTGGCTGCTCATGGCTGGCTGATGGTGCTGGCTGGGCGGCTAGCGGTGGCAGGCGGACCCCAGCCTCGGATTGCAGTCATCACCTCCAGCAGGGCGGCTCCCATCCGCATGAGCCGCTCCTGCCCGTCACGAACCCGAGCCTCCAGTCCAGCATAGGCTGCGTCGGCTCCTGCTGATTCCATAGCAGGTGTATGATTCTGTCTGGCGGAAGGCTCTAGCGGCTCCGGTCTGGCGGACGGCTCTGAAGGAACAGGCCGGGCTGGGCTGGTGACGCACCCCGTAGGATACGTGCTAGGAGCAGGAACAGGCCGGTCCGTACCGGGAACACACACCACTGGCCTTAACTGGGGATCAGGAACGGGCCGGACCGGACTGGTAACACACTTCAGTCTCTCATGCCGTGCGACAACAACTTCCCTCCCTCTACTCGCCAATGGCTCCCGTAATCCGATAGCCTTCTCTCCACATCTCCCTGTGGCAGCCTCCTGCTGCCCAGGCGCCCTAAGCCATGTGCCCCCCAAAAATGTTTTGGGTAGTACTCCCGGGCTTCCAGCCTTGCCTCCGTGCTGCCTCCTCATATCGCCTCCTCTCGGCTTTAGCTGCCTCCAGCTCTTCACGAGGGAGGCGATATTCTCCCGGTTGTGCCCAAGGACCCTTACCATCCAGTATCTCCTCCCATGTCCATGAATCCTTTATGGGTGGATATAAATCCTGTGTAGGTGGATCCTGTTGCCGCTTGACACGCTGCTTGGTCCTTTTTTGGTGGGTTTTTCTGTCACGATCGTCTGAAGAAGCGGACCAATACGCAGCGCGTGGAGTGAACATAATGACTTTATTTAATAAAGCAACCACGAAAAAACAACAAATGACGATAGTGAAGTCCTCTGTAACACTGACAGAAACATGGAACAAAAACCCACAAACAAACAGTGAAACACAACAGTTTAAATATGGCTCCCAATCAGAGATAACGAGCCGACAGCTGACACTCGTTACCTCCGATTGGGAGTCACACGACACCAATCAACGACCTAGAAATAGACACCCAGAACTCCCAACCTAGAAATAAACGTGACAGACATGCAAACATAAACAATCACCCAAAACCCAACAAAACAACATACACCCTGGCTCAAATACACAAGTCCTGGAGCCAGAGTGTGACACAACTCAAACAATAAATGAACTTAGTTCGTACTGTACAATAATTTCCTCTCTTCCTTTTTAAATGTATTGCATGGAAAAGATAATGTGTAAAAGTAACTTTTGCGAAATTATCTATAAGGTCAATGTTTTTATTTTAAAAGCAACTCAATTACTTTTACTCGGAGTACTTTTTAAATGAGATACTTTTGATTTTTACTTCAGTGTTTTTTTTACACTGGTAGTTTTACTACTATGTGAATTATATGTAATTAAAGTAACAGTACTTCTACTTGAGTAGGACATTTCAGTACTTTTCCCACCCCTGTTCATTTATGGTGAGATAGAATATAACAGAAGACAGAATAACACAACAACATCAGACCCCTATCCATCATATTCTCTCCAAGATATGTTAATCTCCACTCAAACTTAGTTTTAATGACATTTGCAACAATAACAGCATCCTCACTCAATTCCAAAATCTAATATATTTTACCTAAGGGGGATTATACAGTAGGGTGCAGGTGGGATGAAAGTACACAATCTCATATCTCAAACCTACTTGCCAAAACATTTTCCCCATCCCACCCCTTTCCCAGCTGTTGGCTCAGGGAGTCTAATCCTGTAAGCAATCCCCCCAGCCCTCCCCAAAAGTAGGGCCCTGAAGCAGTTACACACATCCAACCCCCTCGGTCCTGGGCGTCATAATTTTCCAGCAACCATCCATCTTCGGCCAGCGATTAATTCTCCTGGTTTCTGCGCGCCGCCCATAAATCCTGCCACACTTAATTAATTTCACGGCGGAAGCGGGGGCTCCCGTAAAGCAGAGGATTGTTCTCGCAAAAGCCCATATTAATTATGCTATTTTACAGGCATCTCATCGAAGGCTGTGTTTCATCTTTCATAATTACATTTCCAACAACAACGGGGGCAACAAAAGGAGCCTAATTATGAGTTTGGCAGCACGCTCCTTCGCAATAAGTCAACGTTAGCATCAGGCCGCATAGCGACGGCTGCAGCGCTAAGGCACTATGGCGTTCAGCTTAACCCGGCAGAATCGTTATTGTAGCGCTTGCTTCCTGCGTTGTGTTATTGTTATTATTGTTGTTATTATTTGAGCGCAGAGAGTGGGAAGGAGGAAGATTATAATGCAGAACATATTGAGAGGGTTTGGCAGGCAGATTATATACATTTGGCTGATGAAATTAGAGCAAATATTCTCATGTTGAGGCTCTGGCTCTCATTACTCTTCTCATGGAGATTATCGAGTTGCAGAATAAACTTTTCAGCTGCTCTTCTGCTGTGCAGAGTACACCCTCACCCTACTTCTTCTCCCTTGTCCCAAGTATGTTGGTTACTGCTCCACCAAGCCCTTTAGTAGGCTAGGTGGAGTTCCCACCATATCGCTTTCACCCATCCAATCCTTCCAGATATATGTGATATGGCTAGGGTTTAGAGGCTAGGGGTTGACTTTCCCCATCCCTTACCCTGCACTCCCTATCCCCTCCTCTCCCCATCCCAACATACTGTTTATTACAGGTCACTCTGCCAAAGGGTTAGCGACAAAGGCTGTGCTAATAGCCTCCTACTCATTTAACCCATGTATACCTCCCTGCCTACACACTCACACTGCTCTGAGCTGTCATATAGCTCACAAACACACATACTCACGCACATGCACTGCATGCGCATGCACACCATACCCGCCATACATGCACATGCACTACACACACACACACGCACACACATCACACATACACACACACACACTGATGTAGCGCAGGCAGGCCTGTCATAAGTGTACAGTGATTCATGATCTGTCATGGCTGCCTGGTGGGTGGTGTGTTTCAGCCTGCTGGAGAAGATGGAGGAGAGACAGAGGGTACGGATGTGAACGTGTGTGTGTGTGGATAAATACAAAAAAGTGGTGGGGTGTGGAAAGGGGATAAGAGAAAGGAGAGGCAGGGCTAGGTTGTGTGTGTGTGTGTGTGTTTGTGTTGTCTGTAGTAATGTCACCTTTGATCAGTGATGTTCAGTTGACTGCAGCGGGGCCTTTCACCTTACATTAGCCTCTTACAGTAGTAGCCTAGCCGTGTGCATGGACCATAAGTCCTGTCACAGCGACTTTGACAGAGAGTGTGTGTGTGTGTGTGTGGGTTTCTTCTGTGTTTGATTTCTTCCCTCTCCTCCCTTGTCAATGCCATCGGTGATCAGTGGAGGTTAAAAGTTACAAATCCCCTTCACAGCCTCCCGCTTCTACCCTGGTCTCCCCTCCTAACACAGCTGATTAATATTCTGGGGCCATGACTCCTGGGGTGTGCGTGCGTGTGTGCAGGGCCGTGGCTCCCAGGGATGGTCTGTGGGGACCGGAGGGAGTGGAGGGCAATTACTCCTCTCGTTTTAATTGGAGTTATGATTTTAGAAGTCTGACAGAGATGGATCCCCCAGCAGGACCTCAGTCTCTACTAATACTGTCTGGAAGGGGGGATGAGAGTAGAGAGGAGAGAGGGAGAGAAATAGGGGGAATAATCAAGAAGAGGGATATAGAGTGAAAGGAAAAGGAAGAGAGGGGGAAACCAGCAGCTTGATCTACAGGTTAACTGTGCACAGTAAGAGTCATTAGTGATGAAAAACTATCGATGCCTGAATTATTCTGTTAATGTAACTAAGTGAACTGGATTTCCCCAATCCCTCTCTACTTACAGTTTACTTACCCAGCAGGAAGCTGGGGAGGAGTGAAGGAAAAGAGGAGTTGGTGGAGAGGTGTGTGTGTGTGTGTGTGTGTGTGTGTGTGTGTGTGTGTGTGTGTGTGTGTGTGTGTGTGTGTGTGTGTGTGTGTGTGTGTGTGTGTGTGTGTGTGTGTGTGTGTGTGTGTGTGTGTGTGTGTGTGTGTGTGTGTGTGCGTATGTCTGCATGCATGCGTGTATGTGTGTGTAGGGGGTAAGGCCTCAGATGGAGGTGTATTAGTGTAGCCCAGTGTGAAGACTAGCTGGGGCCTAACGAGGCGCTCCTCACTACCTCCATAACTCAGGACCCGTAAAGCTGTCACTGGAATTAAGAGGCTGCTATTATAGGTGCCCATACGTGTGCCTGGGCCAAATGAAGGAGCTGCAAAACGCCCCGCTCCCCAGGTCCAGGAGAAACAGATAATTTTAGCTGCTTAGTGAATCATCTTCAGGGTAGGAGCTATGGTTTCTCCACTTATCTGCTTCAATATGCATACATGCACATTTAGAGACATCAGACATAACTCTTTCATTCTCTCTTTCTCACACGTACACATACACCACATAGACAATGTGTAATTTCACATGGACACACACAGACCAATCTAATTAAAAGAGGAATGGGCAACTTTGATAGCAGTGGGGGCCACCAAAAATCGGAACTCATCATCAGGGGCTGCAGGGGCTCTCGGGTGTGAATACTCACATCCATACCCACATGTGCAGTCAGAGCCGGCCCTTTTGGGGTCCTAAGCGAAATTTTGTTGCCCCCCCGCCCATAATTTCCTGCACATTCTGCCATAGGGTGGAGAGAATTATTTGCAGTTTTTAATATGATATCTGAGTGAGAGTGACTGACAAAGTCAATGGGGGCCCCCCATTCGACCATGATTACTCCACGTTTAGATAAGTGGCCGCTAGACTAACTTACCAATCGTAAAAAATGTAGCTGACATGGGCTAATTCAGTGAAAAACTGCTGATACACAAGCAAATTTTGAAAATGCAGCTTGTGTATTCTACTATTCTAACTCTCAACAGTAAATTGAGACCCCGACTGAGTTCCTAAAAATAAAAATAAATATTGTTTTGGTTTTTGGGGGGGCAAGTTGCCCATCCCTGAACTAAAACATCATCATGTGATCCACTCAGAGAGAGATTCACACAGTATAATTAACACTGTCTCTTCTCCCCCTATTTTCCCCTCCAGTTTGGATCCATTCAACTAGGTATACTAATTTATTCCTCCCAGAGAGTCAGACAAACCAGACAATTAGGAGTTAATGGGGTAAGAGATAGATATAGATGGATTCATAGATGAAGAATTGTTATGAAAACTACTTTTTCCTGTTGATACTCCCTCTCTTTCGCCCATCTCACACACTCTGTCCCTGTGACAAAAAAGTGAGAATAGGAAAGGGAGGATAATAAAGCAAGAGGATGGACAGAGAGTGATTGAGGGATGAGGGGTTGTTTGTTCCTCCTCCTCTTTGGGAGTGGTGTTTCCTTCTCTCTCTATCAATCCCTCTCAATACCCTTCTCAGTTATTCCTCTCTCACTTTCTCACACTTTCTCTCTGTGATATGAAAAATGAAAACTATGAGAGAGACAATAATAAAAATGGCAGTGTGAGTGGACAGGCCAGGGTAGTCCATTACTCACAGCCGCTTTTGGCCGTGCTGTAAAAATGTGCTGCCCACTGCAGAAACATGTATCACCGCCAGCCCAAAACAAATGGTCTGTCTCCAACGTATTTACCTCCAATTGTTCAAATGCTTGTAAGGAAAACCATGACACGTCCAGACAATTCAGAGCTCTCCAGCTGAAAAAAGGGAGAGGGGGACGGAGAGAGAGCAAGTATAGGGAGGCGGAGAGCGAAAGAGGGATGAAAAGTGTCAGAGAGGGACAGGTAAAGAAAGTAGAACAGAGGATGATATCTGTCAGAGAGGTACCCTCTGTTTTCATTTGACTTTCGTTCAGACATTGTCTTATGTGCCGCTCGGATGGTATGTCTAATTGGTCAGTCCAATAATCCATTCGTAGGAGCATATCCTCCCATGTCTTCAATGTCTACAGGCTTGTTATTCTATGTCAGACAGAGACATTGGTGTGTGTGTGTGTGTGTGCACGTGCACACGTTACGCTGAGAGAGGGAGGGATGAAGGGAGAGATATGTGGGACAAAGAGGGGTAAAGAGAGGGATATGGAGACATTACATTCCCAGTGGGTCAGACGTTTACATACACTCAATTAGTATTTGGTAGCATTGCCTTTACATTGTTTAACTTGGGTCAAACATTTTGGGTAGCCTTCCACAAGCTTCCCATAATAAGTTGGGTGATATTTCGCCCATTCCTCCAATTGGATTGAGGTCTGGGCTTTGACTAGGCCATTCTAAGACATTTAAATGTTTCCCCATAAACCACTCAAGTGTTGTTTTAGCAGTATGCTTAGGGTCATTGTCCTGCTGGAAGGTGAACCTCTGTCCCAGTCTCAAATCTATGGAAGACTGAAACAGGTTTCCGTCAAGAATTTCCCTGTATTTAGTGCCATCCATCATTCCTTCAATTCTGACCAGTTTCCCAGTCCCTGCCGATGAAAAACATCCCCACAGCATGATGCTGCCACCATATTGCTTCACTGTGGGGATGGTGTTCTTGGTGTGATGACATAGCATTTTCCTTGATGGGCAAAAATATCAATTTGAGTCTCATCTGACCAGATTTCCTTCTTCCATATGTTTGGGGAGTCTCCCGCATGCCTTTTGCCAAACACCAAACGTGTTTGCTTCTTTTTTTCTATAAGAAATTGCTTTTTTCTTTCCACTCTTCTGTAAAGCCCAGCTCTGTGGAGTGTACGGCTTAAAGTGGTCCTATGGACAGATACTCCAATCTCCGCTGTGGAGCTTTGCAGCTCCTTCAGGGTTATCTTTGGTCTCTTTGTTACCTCTCTGATTAATGCCATCCTTGCCTGGTCTGTGAGTTTGGTGGGTGACCCTCTCTTGGCAGTTTTGTTGTGGTGCCATATTCTTTCAATTTTTTAATAATGGATTTAATGGTGCTCCATGAGATGTTCAAAGTTTCTGATATTTTTTATAACCCAACCCTGATCTGTACTTCTCCACAACTTTGTCCCTGACCTGTTTGGAGAGCTCCTTGGTCTTCATGGTGCCGCTTGCTTGGTGGTGCCCCTTGCTTAGTGTTGTTGCAGACTCTGGGGCCTTTCAGAACAGGTGTATATACACTGAGATCATATGACATTAGATTGCACACAGGTGGACATTATTTAACTAATTATGTGACTTCTGAAGGTAATTGGTTGCACCAGATCTTATTTAGGGGCTTCATAGCAAAGGGGGTGAATACATAGGCACGCACCACTTTTCCGTTATTTATTTTTTTGAATTTTTTGAAACAAGTAATTTTTTTCATTACACTTCACCAATTTGGACTATTTTGTGTATGTCCATTACATGAAATCCAAATAAAAATCAATTTAAATTACAGGTTGTAATGCAACAAAAAAAGGAAAAACGCAAATGGGGATGAATACTTTTGCAAGGCACTGTACATATGAAATGGGCAAAACAGTATGTAAACGTTATGTAAGTGTCCAGTGTACCATGTCTATGTACTGTACCTAGGGCAGCAGCCTCTAAGGTTTAGGGTTGAGTAACTGGTTAGTAGCCGGCTAGTGACAGTGACTAAGTTCAGGGCAGGGTACTGGGTGGAGGAGGGCTAGTGATGGCTATTTAACAGTCTGATGGCCTTGAGATAGAAGCTGTTTTTCAGTCTCTCTGTCCCAGCTTTGATGCACCTGCACTGACCTCACCTTCTGGATGATGGCGTGGTGAACAGGTCGTGGCTCAGGTGGCTGAGGTCCTTGATGATTTTCTGGCCTTTCTGTGACACCGGGTGCTGTATATGTCCTGAAGGGCAGGCAGTGTGCCCCTGGTGATGCGTTGGGCAGTCCGTGCCACCCTCTGGAGAGCCCTGCGCTTGCGAATGGTGCAGTTACAGTACCAGGTGGTGATGCAGCCCAACAGGATACTCTCAATAGTGCATCTGTAAAAGTTTGTGAGGGTGTTAGGGGCCAAGCCGAGTTTCTTCTGCCTCCTGAGGTTGAAGAGGTGCTGTTGCCTCTTCTTCACCACACTGTCTGTGTGGGTGGGATCATTTCTGATTTTCAGTGATGTGTACGCCGAGGAACTTGAAGCTTTTCACCTTCTCCGCTACAGCCTCATCAATGTGGATGGGGGCGTGCTACCTCTTCTGTCTCCTGAATTCCACGATCAGCTCCTTTGTTTTGTTGATGTTCCAGGTGAAGCTGGTTGAGAGAATGCCAAGAGTGTGCAAAGCTGTCATCAAGGCAAAGGGTGGCTACTTTGAAGAATCTCAAATATAACATATATTTTGATTTGTTTAACACTTTTTTCGTTACTACAGGATTCCATGTGTGTTATTTAATAGTTTTGATGTCTTCACTATTATTCTACCATGTAGAAAATAGTACAAATAATGAAAAACCCTGGAATGAGCAGGTGTGTCCAAACTTTTGACTGGTACTGTAAGTGTCCATGCAATGTTGTTCTGCACTAAGATGGCTGTTGACTGATGTTGCAGCATCTTAGCCTGATTTATCCTGACTTTCTGGCAATTATGTAATCAGGGCCGATTTCAGGCATAACTGACATAAGCGGTCACTTAGGGCCCCCGGCCGCTAGGGGGCCTGACACAAAAAATACAAAATAAAATAAAAAGAGGACCTCAGTGGGGTCTCAACTTATTATTGAGAGTAAGGATAGTAGATGTTATGTCTGTCACTGACAGTCACTCAATTAGCCATGTCAGCTAACAATTGTTCGATTGGTAGTTAGTCTAGCCAGGTACCTAAACTTGTAACAATCATGACCAAATATCAACTGGGCACACAGGGCATGTTCCCAGGGGCCCTGACCTCCTGGGAGCCCAGTGAATAATCTGTTGAGGTGACCTTGAGCAAGGCACTTAACTCCAATTGCTCCTGTATGTCGCTCTAAATAAGAGTATCTGTTAAATTACTAAATTGTCAAATGTAGGTGGGGGGCCCCCCAACCAAATCTCGCTAAGGGCCCCCAAAACAATATAGCTATTGAAATGCAAGCAACAGGTGATGAGACCAGTTACAGAAAGTATTACAATACCAAAACATAATAAACATAATATGTCACTCAAGTCAACCTTACCAATATGATTGTAGTACAGTCATCATGAAAATGAAACAAAGATTATTCACTTTATTCTGTAAATGATGATGTAATGGTGAATGAATCACACATTGTTAAATGTGGTAGCTGCAAGCTGTCTGCGTTTACATCCCTCTCAGTCCAATCACTAAAGATGGCTATAGTAAAGGGAGAGAGGTTACGAGAGAAAATGGTGGGGGGACTAGGTGGAGGTTCAGATCTCATGGAGAGTTACGCTCCTGTAGCTTATCAACCAGCTAGTTCTTAGAATCAATTGCACTATATTAGGGTTGGAGAAAACTTGCAAGACGGTAACTCTCCAGGAGAGCCCTGTATCAGATCAAGCTGGATCTTGCGTCATCTGTTGATTCCATCTCGATCATCTCGATTCCATCTCGATCACACTTTTTCCCCAGCCCCAGCTAACACACCTGATTAAACTAATTGCATTCTGAGGACTAGAGTCCTCTAGAGTATCACCTAAATAAAAAACATAAATAGTAAAACATAAATAGTGTCACAATTACTTTGTTTGCAAACTGTAGCAACACTGAAACTTTATTTAAACCAAGCAATGCTCTCATATCTAACCTAGATGCTTTTGGTCGGCAAATAAAGCAAACAGGTACAAGTAACAAACATTCATGGAAGTATAGTCAATTTTACGTTTACGTTTACGTCATTTAGCAGACGCTCTTATCCAGAGCGACTTACAAATTGGTGCATTCACCCTATAGCCAGTGGGAAAACCACTTTACAATGTAATTTTTTATTTTTTATTTTTTGGGGGGGTAGAAGGATTACTTTTTCCTATCCCAGGTATTCCTTAAAGAGGTGGGGTTTCAAATGTCTCCGGAAGGTGGTGAGTGACTCCGCTGTCCTGGCATCGTGAGGGAGCTTGTTCCACCATTGGGGTGCCAGAGCGGCGAACAGTTTTGACTGGGCTGAGCGGGAACTATGCTTCCGCAGAGGAAGGGGAGCCAGCAGGCCAGAGGTGGATGAACGCAATGCCCTCGTTTCGGTGTAGGGACTGATCAGAGCCTGAAGGTACGGAGGTGCCGTTCCCCTCACTGCTCCATAGGCAAGCACCATGGTCTTGTAACGGATGCGAGCTTCAACTGGAAGCCAGTGGAGTGTGCGGAGGAGGGGGGTGACGTGAGAGAACTTGGGAAGGTTGAACACCAGACGGGCTGCGGCATTCTGGATGAGTTGTAGGGGTTTAATGGCACAGGCAGGGAGCCCAGCCAACAGCGAGTTGCAGTAATCCAGACGGGAGATGACAAGTGCCTGGATTAGGACCTGTGCCGCTTCCTGTGTAAGGCAGGGTCGTACTCTCCGAATGTTGTAGAGCATGAACCTGCAGGATCGGGTCACCGCCTTGATGTTAGCGGAGAACGACAGGGTGTTGTCCAGGGTCACGCCAAGGCTCTTCGCACTCTGGGAGGAGGACACAATGGAGTTGTCAACCGTGATGGTGAGATCATGGAACGGGCAGTCCTTCCCCGGGAGGAAGAGCAGCTCCGTCTTGCCAGGGTTCAGCTTGAGGTGGTGATCCGTCATCCATACTGATATGTCTGCCAGACATGCAGAGATGTGATTCGCCACCTGGTTATCAGAAGGGGGAAAGGAAAAGATTAGTTGTGTATCGTCAGCATAGCAATGATAGGAGAGGCCATGTGAGGATATGACAGATCCAAGTGACTTGGTGTATAGCGAGAAAAGGAGAGGGCCTAGAACTGAGCCCTGGGGGACACCAGTGGTGAGAGCACGTGGTGCGGAGACAGCTTCTCGCCACGCCACTTGGTAGGAGCGACCGGTCAGGTAGGACGCAATCCAGGAGTGAGCCGCGCCGGAGATGCCCAGCTCGGAGAGGGTGGAGAGGAGGATCTGATGGTTCACAGTATCAAAGGCAGCAGACAGGTCTAGAAGGACAAGAGCAGAGGAGAGAGAGTTAGCTTTAGCAGTGCGGAGAGCCTCCGTGACACAGAGAAGAGCAGTCTCAGTTGAATGACCAGTCCTGAAACCTGACTGGTTTGGATCAAGAAGGTCATTCTGAGAGAGATAGCAAGAGAGTTGGCTAAAGACGGCACGCTCAATAGTTTTGGAAAGAAAAGAAAGAAGGGATACTGGTCTGTAGTTGTTGACATCAGTGGGATCGAGTGTTGGTTTTTTGAGAAGGGGTGCAACTCTCGCTCTCTTGAAGACGGAAGGGACATAGCCAGCGGTCAAGGATGAGTTGATCAGCGAGGTGAGGTAGGGGAGAAGGTCACCGGAGATGGTCTGGAGAAGAGAGGAGGGGATGGGGTCAAGCGGGCAGGTTGTTGGGCGGCCTGCAGTCACTAGTCGCAAGATTTTATCTGGAGAGAGAGGGGAGAAAGAAGTCAAAGCATAGGGTAGGGCAGTGTGAGCAGGACCAGCAGTGTCATTAGACTTAACAAACGAGGATCGAATGTCGTCAACCTTCTTTTCAAAGTGGTTGACGAAGTCATCCGCGGGATTCAGCAGTGAGGAGAATGTGGCAAAGAGCTTCCTAGGGTTAGAGGCAGATGCTTGGAATTTAGAGTGGTAGAAAGTGGCCTTAGCAGCAGAAACAGATGAAGAAAATGTAGAGAGGAGGGAGTGAAAAGATGCCAGGTCGGCAGGGAGTTTAGTTTTCTTCCATTTCCGCTCAGCTGCCCGGAGCTCTGTTCTGTGAGCTCGCAATGAGTCATCAAGCCACGGAGCTGGAGGGGAGGACCGAGCCGGCCGGGAGGATAGGGGACACAGGGAGTCAAACGATGCAGAAAGGGAGGAGAGGAGGGTTGAGGAGGCAGAATCAGGAGATAGGAGGGAGAAGGATTGAGCAGAGGGAAGAGATGACAGGATGGAAGAGGAGAGAGTAGTGGGAGAGAGAGAGCGAAGGTTGCGGCGGTGCGTTACCATCTGTGTAGGGGCAGAGTGAGTAGTGTTGGAGGAGAGCGAGAGAGAAAAGGATACAAAGTAGTGGTCGGAGACATGGAGGGGAGTTGCAGTGAGATTAGTAGAAGAGCAACATCTAGTAAAGATGAAGTCAAGCGTATTGCCTGCCTTGTGAGTAGGGGGGGACGGTGAGAGGGTGAGGTCAAAAGAGGAGAGGAGTGGAAAGAAGGAGGCAGAGAGAAATGAGTCAAATGTAGACGTAGGGAGGTTGAAATCCCCCAAAACTGTGAAGGGTGAGCCATCCTCAATGTGTTCACATAGTTGGATCATGACAACATATGGTAGCCAGGGAGAGGTGAGGTGGGGAATGTGATTTGTCTAGATAGAACAGTGTTAATCCTGTTCCTGGGGACCCAAAGGGGTGCACATTTTTGTTTTTGACCTAGTACTTCACAGCCGATTCAAATGATCAACAAATCATCACGTGTTGATGATTTGAATCAGGTGTGTAGTGCTAATGCAAAAACAGTACATCTTCCTCTACTGTCCATGTTCTGTACGGGGCTCAAACCAGTGAACCTCTGCTCGCAAACACACGTGACCATCCTCCTTGACAACATACCAACGGTAAAGGTACCAATTGGATGGCTCCATCCACGACATTTCAAGCTAGCTGTGGAGAGAGCTTACAGCACGTTTTTAACTCTGTTAGACATTTGTATATAATCATGTATTAGTGTATGTATGTGATTCCTTTTGTGACCCACCTGCCCTCAGCACTACTCATTCATGTCACCTTTCTCTCTTAGACAATGGTACTGAAATTGTACTCCTCAGTCTTGTCTTCATCGTTCTTCAGTGAGAAGAGGTGGTGGTGCTGGGGGGTTGCCCTCGGTCTCATTCATCCGAGGCAGGCCTCTCCAGAGGGGGGAGAAAGGGATAGATGGGAAGGAGATGAAATTGACATGGTCTTATCAGTAAGGCATACCAGTATAAATACAGGTATTCTGGTTGGATATGGGCATTTTGCCAAGGCAAATAATGCATTACTAAACTTTATAAAAAGACATTGAGGAGCCATTGAGGAGCTGAGGGGAGGATGCTCATGTGTACATGGAGAGGAAGCCATAGTTGACTCCATACGTCTCCTAGTTGGATATCTCACGGGCATCCCAGCCATTAGACTAACACCAGCCATTAGACTAACACCAGCCATTAGACTAACAGAGAGATACAAGGGAAAGGGGGTTAGTGTGTGTGTCACAATGTGTGTCTCATTGTGTGTCACCAGAGTGGGATACTACTCAGGCTTTTATAAAGCTAGCCAGCTTACTATGACGATAGATATGGCTCGCCTGCCTGCAGCTAACTCTAGCAGGCGTGTAATCTTTATCGTTATCTTTATCTTGTTATTTATCGTTATTGCTGTCTTTCGTGTGCTTATCAATGCACTAGCACCTTCTATCTGTGGAACAGCTTGTTGCCTTGTGGCCATAGACATATAAGGGTTTTGGAACCTCTAACCCTGGTAATTTGACTGTTAAACTCATGGGTACACTATCAATGGCTGCCTTTCTTGACTTGAATGGGAACTGCCATCTATGGTTTATATGTCTATGGTTGGTACCGGCTGTCAGTTTGCCTTTTGCAAATTTCAAAATACAATCGTGCAAAACAAGTACAGTTTGGAAAGCAAATGCTGTCCTTACTAAATGTGTAATCTGATAGGTATTTTAACATGTAAAAAAATGTACACAAAAAAAAACATTATAATATTGAATCAGTCGTCTTCCTCAAATAAAGGGAATGATGACTCAATCTTTGCGAGAGGGAGGGTACTGTATCTGATTTCATTGGTCCTCAACTCCTGGTTCAGACACTTCATTCAGGATCAATGGAGTTAGCCCTTAGTTAGCCTGTTAAATTTGCCTAGCTAAAAGGTGAGCCACTTTCATGGTACCGGTTTTCCTGAGTTGAACCTTGCCTTGAAATTCGACGTTGAATTGCATTGAATTCTATGTCAGGCAGAAATGAACGTTTTGAATCAAGAAAGTTTCCTCTCACGACATCTACAAGCTGGAATGTTGAATAAAATTATATTTTAACATACTTTTCCGGCTGTCCGTGTGGTTGGTCCTTTTGGAGGTAGGAATGTGTGACAATATATCCACAGGAAAGTATAATTACATCAAATTTTCAAAGTGCTGGTAGTGAGTTCAGATTTCTATCAACCGGAGCATTCGCAGAAGATAAAAATACATCCTGATTCAAACGCTAATTTCTGCCCGACGTAGAGTTCAATGCAATTCAAAGTCGGGTTACCAGAAAAAGTTGAACCCAGAGTTGACCAAAATTACCTCGCTAACTCCTCAAACCTGATTTGTAGTATAGGGCTCAGGACAAAGCACTCTCTGTTGCCGTCTCCTCTGTCCCACCACTACAGCACTGTGCTCCCAGTTCACCCCCAAGAAGCTGATCGCTGTGTCTGTGAATGCATCCACACACACACAAACATAACTGTAAATCAACCATACACTGACACTATCTACAAACAATTAACAAACCAATCAGTAAGTAGTGATGTAGCGATGGGTGAAGCTGGTCACCTCATCCAGAACCTTTTCAAAGCGGACTTGCACATGGGGGTGTCGCATTGGAGGGAGATGTACACATTATTACATATACACATGTACATAGATAAATGCAGGTTTCCAGTAGAACATTAACTTATGGATCATTATCTTATGTACAAAACAATATGTTGTTCTGTACTTACTTTGATTGGGGTTGTATTGTACTTTCAAATCTGTTGGTGGATTACAGATGGATATCCTTGATTTAGAAAATGTGGTAAAAATTACATCAAAGCCATCAATGTTCAAATGTGACCTAACCTAGCTAGCTATCTAGCTAACATAGCTAACGTTAGCTAGCTAGGTGGCTAGCTAGTACCACTATGTTCAACCTTAAACGTTGTAAGCTAGACAAACAGAACAATGCATAGAACCTTTATTGTCACACCCTGGCTCTGGGACTCTATTTGTTGAGCCAGGGTATGTTTATTCTATGTGTTATATTTCTATGTTGGGGGTTCTAGTTTGGCTATTTCTATGTTGGCCTGAGTGACTCCCAATCAGAGGCAACGAGTGTCAGCTGTTGGCTGGTTGTCTCTGATTGGGAGCCATATTTAAACTGTCTGTTTTCCTCTTGTTCCGTGTCGGTCATTGATACCGTGGACGTCACGAGTCGTTTCTTGTTTTGTATTCATGTTTAAACTTTAACTAATTAAAGTATGTTTGTTCATCACGCTGCGCCTTGGTCTACTCCTTACCACGATCGTGACAGAAGAACCCACCATACCAGGACCAAGCAGCGTGTCCAGGAACAGGCAGCCTGGACGTGGGAGCAGATTTTGGACGGGCAGGGGTCCTGGACCTGGGAGGAGATCCTGGCCGGGATGGATCGCCGGCCATGGAGTGAGACAGTTGAGAGGCGACGGAGAGAGGAGCAACGGCGTAAGCAGTGTCAGCGTCGGACGGTCGAGAGGCAACCCCAAAAAATTTGTAGGGGGGGGCACACGGCAGGGGCGACTGGGCAGCAGGAGGCTGCCACAGGGCGATTAGGTGAGGAGAACACCAGGTTAAGGGGGCTACTGGCGCAGAGGGAGCAGGAGTTAGTGTTGCAGAGGATGGAGCTATTGGAGGCGATAAGGGAAAGGGTGAGAAATGAGGCACGGCGAGAGGAACTCGGTAGGCAGCTGAGGGAGCGGGGGGTTATGACGAAACCCAGTCCCGCTCCTCACACCAAGCAAGTGGTGTGCGTCACCAGTCCGGTCCGGCCCGTTCCTGCTTCCCGCACTAAGTGTACGGTGCACGTCGCCAGCCCAGCCCGGCCTGTTCCTGCCCCTCGCACCAAGCCTAAGGTGTGCGTCGCCAGCCCGGCCCAGCCTGTCCCTGCTCCACGCACCAAGTCAGTGGTGCATTTCGTCAGCCCGGTTCGGCCCGTTCCTGCTTCCCGCACTAAGTGTACGGTGCACGTCGCCAGCCCAGCCCGGCCTGTTCCTGCCCCTCGCACCAAGCCTAAGGTGTGCGTCGCCAGCCCGGCCCGGCCTGTCCCTGCTCCACGCACCAAGTCAGTGGTGCGTTTCGTCAGCCCGGTTCGGCCCGTTCCTGCTCCCCGCACCAAGCCAGTGGTGCGTTTCGTCAGCCCGGCTCGGCCCGTTCCTGCTCCCCGCACCAAGTCAGTGGTGCGCTTCGTCAGCCCAGTCCGGCCTGTTCCTGCTCCACGCACCAAGCCTACGGTGTGCGTCGCCAGCCCAGTCCAGCCTGTGCCTGCTCCACGCACCAAGTCTAAGGTGCGCGTCGCCAGCCCGGCCCGGCCTGTTCCTGCCACTCGCACCAAGTCTACGGTGCGCGTCGCCAGCCCGGCCCGGCCTGTTCCTGCCACTCGCACCAAGTATACGGTGCGCGTCGCCAGCCCGGCCCGGCCTGTTCCTGCCACTCGCACCAAGCCTACGGTGTGCGTCGCCAGCCCGGCCCGGCCTGTTCCTGCCACTCGCACCAAGCCTACGGTGCGCGTCGTCAGCCCGGCCCGGCCTGTTCATGCCACTCGCACCAAGCCAGGGGTGCGAGTCGCCAGCCCGGCCCGGCCTGTTCCTGCCACTCGCACCAAGCCAGGGGTGCGAGTCGTCAGCCTGGTCCAGAACGTTCCTGCTACTCGCACCCAAGCCAGGGGTGCGAGTCGTCAGCCTGGTCCAGCCCGTTCCTGCTACTCGCACCAAGCCAGGGGTGCGAGTCGTCAGCCTGGTAAAGCCCGTTGCTGCTCCACGCACCAAGCCAGGGGTGCGAGTCGTCAGCCCGGTAAAGCCCGTTCGGCTCCACGCACCAAGCCAGGGGGTGCGCGTCGTCAGCCCGGTCCGGCCCGTTGCTGCTCCACGCACCAAGCCAGGGGTGCGGCGTCGTCAGTCCGGTAAAGCCCGTTCGGCTCCACGCACAAGCCAGGGGTGCGCATCGTCAGCCCGGTCCAGCCCGTTGCTGCTCCACGCACCAAGCCAGGGGTGCGAGTCGTCAGTCCGGGTGAGGCCCGTTCGGCCCACGCACCAAGCCAGGGGTGCGTATCGTCAGCCCGGTCCGGCCCGTTGCTGCTCCACGCACCAAGCCAGGGGTGCGCATCGTCAGCCCGGTCCGGTCCGTTCCTGCCTCACGCACCAAGCCAGGGGTGCGCGTTGTCAGTCCGGCACAACCCGTGCCTGGGTCATCGGTGCCAAATCAGGTACCGCTCAACTGCTCCACAACGGAGCTGAAGCTAACTGCTCCTGCTACGTCCAGTTCAGCTCCAGCCAGCGGGGCCAGACCGGACCAGGGGCGCTATGGGGGGATTATTGGAGGGTGGTGGGCAAGGCCGGAGCCAGAACCGCCGCCGAGGAGGTATGCCCACCCAGCCCTCCCCTGTTTTGCTCTTATTGAGGCGCGGTCGCAGTCCGCGCCTTTAGGGGGGGGTACTGTCACACCCTGGCTCTGGGACTCTATTTGTTGAGCCAGGGTGTGTTTATTCTATGTGTTATATTTCTATGTTGGGGGTTCTAGTTTGTCTATTTCTATGTTGGCCTGAGTGACTCCCAATCAGAGGCAACGAGTGTCAGCTGTTGGCTGGTTGTCTCTGATTGGGAGCCATATTTAAACTGTCTGTTTTCCTTTTGTGTTTGTGGGTTCTTGTCTCGTGTCGGTCATTGTTACCGTGGACTTCACGAGTCGTTTATTGTTTTGTTGTTTCGTGTGTGCACTTTAATTGTAAATTAGAACTTGTTCTCAACTGGCTTACCTGGTTAAATAAAGGTGAAATAAAATAAAAAATAAATAAAATAGAATGATCTGCATAAATATACGCAACCAAGCAAGGTCTATTAGCTAACTAACCCCCTTTGGTCTGTTTGAACCTTTTCACTCATGAGTTCCAAATAACTCTAACGGTTGCCCCTGCATGAATGTTTTATGCGCGTGATGTCAGAAGGCATTCACTGCTCCAAAATGTGATTGTTACGCAAATCAAGACACGCTGCCTGCTAATTATCTATGTTTCATCTTGTTAATTTCAAATTAACAACAGTTTGAATTGAGGTGTGTTCCGCCTCCTCTTTTATTCACATAAGAAGTAGCCCATTTCACTGTTGTGGACAATTTATGTTTGAGGCTTTACTGAGCCAGACAAACTTCTCTCTTCAAGGAGAGCCCAAGCACTTCCCCAGTGTTTCCCCAGATCAAGTATGCAGACATTTGCACATCTCTAGTCAGAACAGGCCTTGCACAATTTTTTTACCCCTGGCACATTTTCTGGCTGGTGCCCACATTGCCTCATTGTTGTTTTCCATACAAATAATAACTTTGGACACGTGTGCGTTTCTTTGAAAGTAAGTGCCTTATTTTCTGTATATCGTGTTGTCATTTCTACTGTATATACAGTGAGGGAAAAAGGATTTGATCCCCTGCTGATTTTGTACGTTTGCCCACTGACAAAGAAATGATCAGTCTATAATTTTAATGGTAGATTTATTTCAACAGTGAGAGACAGAATAACAACAACAAAATTCAGAAAAACGCATGTCAAAAATGTTAGAAATTGATTTGCATTTTAATGAGGGAAATAAGTATCTGACCACCTCTCAATCAGAAAGATTTCTGGCTCCCAGGTGTCTTTTATACAGGTAACGAGCTGAGACTAGGAGCACACTCTTAAAGGGAGTGCTCCTAATCTCAGCTTGTTACCTGTATAAAAGACACCTGTCCACAGAGTCAATCAATCAATCAGATTCCAAACTCTCCACCATTGCCAAGACCAAAGAACTCTCCAAGGATGTCAGGGACAAGATTGTAGACCTACACAAGGCTGGATTGGGCTACAAGACCATCGCCAAGCGGCTTGGTGAGGAGGTGACAACAGTTGGTGCGATTATTAGCAAATGGAAGAAACACAAAAGACCTGTCAATCTCCCTCGGCCTGGGGCTCCATGCAAGTCTCACCTCGTGGAGTTGCAATGATCATGAGAACGGTGAGGAATCAGCCCAGAACTACACGGGAGGATCTAGTCAATGATCTCAAGGCAGCTGGGACCACAGTCACCAAGAAAACAATTGGTAACACACTACGCCGTGAAGGACTGAAATCCTGCAGCGCCCGCAAGGCCCCCTTGCTCAAGAAAGCACATATACAGGCCCGTCTGAAGTTTGCCAATGAACATCTGAATGATTCAGAGGAGAACTGGGTGAAAGTGTTGTGGTCAGATGAGACCAAAATTGAGCTCTTTGGCATCAACTCAACTCGTCGTGTTTGGAGGAGGAATGCTGCCTATGACCCCAGGAACACCATCCCCACCGTCAAACATAGATGTGGAAAGATTATGCTTTGGGGGTGTTTTTCTGCTAAGGGGACAGGACAACTTCACCGCATAAAAGGGACGGGGCCATGTACCATCAAATCTTGGGTGAGAACCTCCTTCCCTCAGCCAGGAGGGGTTTTTTTGTTGGCAGAAAGCAATGGCTAGCTAGTATGCTTACTATTCTAGCTAACTAACTGGCTGAATAAGTTGACGACGGACTCGCTCAAGCTGTTGGGACTAACCCAGAACTTTACACAACGTTAGACACGGACACGAATGATCTCCGTGGCGTGTTGACACACTGGTGGTTTGTTGTGGCCGAGTATTGGTGCTAAACCGTGTTGTTGGAGGCTGGCATGCTAGATGGCTGTGGCGTCATAGGATTCGGTGCCCTGGACGGTTTTCACGGAAGAATACTGTACCAAGTTAGCTAGCTGAATAAACAAAGTTAGTCTATTCCTAGAAAACATTGAACCGCTGTAGTTTACAACAATTATAGTTTCTGAGGTGGAAGTTGGGAGAGTTATATTTGGGTGATTCAGTGAAACCTGGTGGTCCCTGCACGCACGACCCATGTGGAGTTCCAGGTCTCCGGCAGCCTCTGGAACTGCCGTTCTGCGGCCAACAAGGCAGCGTTCATCTCTGCCTATGCTACCCTCCAGTCCCTCGACTTCTTGGCGCTGACGGAAACATGGATTACCACAGAAAACACTGCTACTCCTACTGCTCTCTCATCGTCTGACCATGTGTTCTCGCATACCCCGAGAGAATCTGGTCAGCGGGGTGGTGGCGGCACAGGAATCCTCATCTCTCCCAAGTGGACATTCTCTCTTTCTCCCCTGACCCTCTCACTGCAACTCTCCTCCAACTCTCCTCACTACTTTGTATCCTTTTCTCTCTCGCTCTCCTCCAACACTACTCACTCTGCCCCTACTCAGATGGTAATGCGCCGTCGCAACCTTCGCTCTCTCTCTCCAGCTACTCTCTCCACTTCCATCCTATCATCTCTTCTCTCTGCTCAATCCTTCTCCCTCCAATCTCCTGATTCTGCCTCCTCAACCCTCCTCTCCTCCCTTTCTGCATCCTTTGACTCTCTATGTCCCCTACCCTCCCGGCTGGCTCGGTCCTCCCCTCCTGCTCCGTGGCTTGACGAGCTCACAGAACAGGGCTCCGGGCAGCCGAGCGGAAATGGAGGAAAACTAGACTCCCTGCGGACCTGGCATCTTTTCACTCCCTCCTCTCTACATTTTCTTCCTCTGCCACTTTCCACCACTCTAAATTCCAAGCCTCTGCCTCTAACCCTAGGAAGCTCTTTGCCACCTTCTCCTCCCTGCTGAATCCTCCTCCCCCTCTCCCCCCCTCCTCCCTCTCTGTAGATGACTTCGTCAACAATTTTGAAAAGAAGGTTGATGACATCCGGTCCTCGTTTGTTAAGTCAAATCACACCACTGGTCCTGCTCACACTGCCCTACCCTATGCTTTGACTTCTTTCTCCCCTCTCTCTCCAGATGAAATCTTGCGACTTGTGACGGCCGGCCGCCCAACAACCTGCCCGCTTGACCCTATCCCCTCATCTCTTCTCCAGACCATTTCCGGAGATCTTCTCCCTTACTTCACCTCGCTCATCAACTCATCCTTGACCGCTGGCTATGTCCCTTCCGTCTTCAAGAGAGCGAGAGTTGCACACCTTCTCCAAAAACCTACACTCGATCCCTCCGATCTCAACAACTACAGACCAGTATCCCTTCTTTCTTTTCTCTCCAAAACTCTTGAGCGTGCCGTCTTTAGCCAACTCTCTTGCTATCTCTCTCAGAATGACCTTCTTGATCCAAACCAGTCAGGTTTCAAGACTGGTCATTCAACTGAGACTGCTCTTCTCTGTGTCATGGAGGCTCTCCGCATCTCTCTCCTCTGCTCTCGTCCTTCTAGATCTATCTGCTGCCTTTGATACTGTGAACCATCAGATCCTCCTCTCCACCCTCTCCAAGTTGGGCATCTCCGGCGCGGCTAACTCTTCGATTGCGTCCTACCTGACAGGTCGCTCCTACCAGGTGGCGTGGCGAGAATCTGTCTCCGCACCACGTGCTCTCACCACTGGTGTCCCCAAGGGCTCAGTTCTAGGCCCTCTCCTATTCTCGCTATACACCAAGACACTTGGCTCTGTCATATCCTCACATGGCCTCTCCTATCATTGCTACGCAGACGACACACAATTAATCTTCTCCTTTCCCCCTTCTGATAACCAGGTGGCGAATCTCTGCATGTCAGGCAGACATATCAGTGTGGATGACGGATCACCACCTCAAGCTGAACCTCGGCAAGACGGAGCTGCTCTTCCTCCCGGGGAAGGACTGCCCGTTCCATGATCTCACCATCACGGTTGACAACTCCGTTGTGTCCTCCTCCCAGAGTGCAAAGAGCCTTGCCGTAACCCTGGACAACACCCTGTCATTCTCCGCTAACATCAATGCGGTGACCCGATCCTGTAGGTTCATGCTCTACAACATTCGCAGAGTACGACCCTGCCTTACACAGGAAGCGGCACAGGTCCTAATCCAGGCACTTGTCATGTCCCGTCTGGATTACTGCAACTCGCTGTTGGCTGGGCTCCCTGCCTGTGCCATTAAACCCCTACAACTCATCCAGAACGCCGCAGCCCGTCTGGTGTTCAACCTTCCCAAGTTCTCTCACGTCACCCCTTTCCTCCGCACACTCCACTGGCTTCCAGTTGAAGCTTGCATCTGTTACAAAACCATGGTGCTTGCCTATGGAGCTTTGAGGGGAACGGCACCTCCATACCTTCAGGCTCTGATCAGTCCCTACACCCAAACAAGGGCATTGCGTTCATCCATCTCTGGCCTGCTGGCCCCCCTGCCTCTGTGGAAGCACAGTTCCCGCTCAGCCCAGTCAAAACTGTTCGCTGCTCTGGCACCCCAATGGTGGAACAAGCTCCCTCATGACGCCAGGACAGTGGAGTCACTCACCACCTTCCGGAGAAACTTGAAACCCCACCTCTTTAAGGAATACCTGGGATAGAATAAAGTAATCCTTCTACCCCCCCTTACCCCCCAAAAAAAAATGTAAGAAGAAAAAAATAAGAAAATACTGTTTAGATGTGTTTGTTACATCATACGTGCTGTTGCTACTGTTCCAGTCACATATTTGCGATGGTACGCTGCAGGGACCATGCAACAATGATCACAAATATGTAATCGTATGCGTCAAAGGGTTAACTAACATTAGCTAGCTAGCAAGCTATCGTTAGCTAGCTAATGTTAACAACCGTCACTGCCCAGAGACAGTTTCAACAAACAAAGCAGCAACTTTTTACCTTAGATCATTCTTACCTTAACATAATAGCTATTTTATAGGGATGTTGTGTTTGATACCAGAGCTCTGAGGCATGCGTCGAAATCGCTAAGCAGCTAACTTCGAAGCAGTGTGCCTTCTTCTTCTTCATGTGGCTTTCCGGCAGACTAGATGCTGTTGCATATTGCTGCCTTTCGCAGGTCGGAGTGTACTGCACATTTTGGTCACCCCCAAAAAAGGGACAACTTTAATTGCACCACCATCTAACCCTGCACCTATACACTATCCCCAAAACCCCAACACACCGTCCCACTACTTGGCCCTAAACTTTAAAAGAGGATGGAATCCCTTCTCTCAAAACTTCCTGTACATCTTCTGCAATAAAATCTTTCACACCCAAATCTTTATCTGCTGCTACTACTACCACATTTATCTTCTGTGTTTTCCGCTCCATCAGTGCAGTACAGTTGATCACCATGGCTATAAATGCAAGAAATCCAACCTCACTAAAACTCATCCTCTCTGTCTCTCTCTTTTCAGGCCTACTCACTGGAGGCCTCCCAGTCGACTCACTCACCCTTGGGCTATCCTCTACTCTCTTCACTGCCTCAGCGTAGAGAACTTTCTGCACCACTTGAACTCTGGCAATCTCAACCTGTCTCTCTCTGAAAGGGCATTTCGGATCCCAGCTGCATGGGCACCCCCACAGTTGACACACTGCTTTCTCTATCCCAAATGTTCACTCCCTCTGACTATGCCCTCCTGCACATTTCTCACATTGTGGGATCTCCCTTCTACACACTGCTGCAATGTGTCCGAATCCTTGGCACCTAAAGCACCAAAGCGGGTTCGGAACAAAGGCCCTCACAGAATAGCAAATATAACCTAACCTGACCTTATCAGGTAGAAACTCTGTGTCAAAGCTCAACACGACAGACAGCGTATTTTCAGTCTCGCCATTTCCACTGGGTCTACGTCTCACCAAACAGCAGGTGTCACAAACACTAGGAATATTTATTTTCATTTGATCCACTTCTACACTCAACGCTACCCCACTGATCCCCCGTTTTAGCTCCTGAGTGGCGCAGTGGTCTAAGGCACTGCATCGCAGTGCTAACTGTGCCACTAGAGATCCTGGTTCGAATCCAGGCTCTGTCGCAGCCGGCCGCGACCGGGAGACTCATGGGCGGCGCACAATTGGCCCAGCGTTGTCCAGGGTAGGGGAGGGAATGGCCGGCAGGGATGTAGCTCAGTTGATAGAGCATGGCGTTCGATTCCCACGGGGGGCCAGTATAAAAGAAATATGTATTCACTAACTGTAAGTCGCTCTGGATAAGAGCGTCTGCTAAATGACTAAAATGTAAATGTAAATGTTAGCGGCGCCCTGCTCCGGGGAGCAAAGCACACCACAGGTTGAGCCCTGAGCCGCGTGACTCAAAGCACCCGCTTCCTCTGGGAGGTGTGACACAAATGACACCACCTAGTTTGTAGTCAATCAAAGCTTACAGACTAAATTAACAAAGAAACAAGCATTAACAAAAACTAAACCCTCCTACCTAGTCTTGTACTACTAAGAAAATTTTAAAGAGCCCAACTAACTTCTAACAAACCCTCACCACCCATCCCCCAAATCTCTTGACCTATGCTAGACCTATGCTAGAGTTGTTTTTAAATGTTTCTATAGGTAGGCCTAAAGGTTTTTAGGCGAAATAACCAAATCAAAACAGAAAGCTCCTTGAAAGTGGGTATATGCCAGGCCTATTGGGCCAAAGTCAATTATGGCCTATTATATAGATAATAGAACAAAAATGAACGAAACTTTTAAGAGATTAGATTTTTAGTTTATAAATACTTTGCTACAATGACACACTTAGTTATCTACCCACCTCATTCCTTTCTTTTAGCATGTGCACGTAGTGCATGTCTTTTCAGATTCCACAATGATTCTTTAGTTGTGGACACTATATCACTGCACTCCCTCTCTTGCTCTTGGTCCTCATCTTTGTAAGTCACCTTGATTTTGCACCTGTGTGTTTTATCAGTTTCTTTATGACTATATTTAGAAAACTCCATGACACTAGCTAAAGCAATGGGCTATAGCAGCACACAAGTAAACTAAAACTGCATGCTGGGCCGGGCATGCCCTGAGCTCGTGAAGTGAGAGCTACTGGAGCGAAATCGGAACAGGCAAGAAGGTCAACGCTCCAGCCTTTTGGAATCTCACTCCAAAACATGTAAAACACCCATGCAATCTGCCATTTGAGAATCTGTTCAATGTTCCTAATCTTGATATATACCCATTGGTTCTTAAAGGGCAGTCTGCAGTTCAAATGAGAAGAAAGCCTTCACCCCACCACTGTTTTGGTAAAAAGCTAAATATTTGGGGGTGGAGAAATGTAACCACTCTCAAATTCATCGATAGAGCTATGGATACAAAATGAACATTTTAACCATATTCAGAAGCTAAACAGTGTTTGTTTAAAATTATATTGTGAGTTGAACAAGTAAATATTTGGGGTTCTGTTGGGGTATGACAATTGGACTAAGCTCATGAGACACTTATTATATAAGTTATATTCTTAAAGAATCAATGGGTGTGTGTAAATCATTTAAATGTAAAAAACATGTTTGAAGAAATCACAGATTTACCCTTTAAATCAGAGTTGCCGGAAAAAGTGTGGCGAGACAGAAAACGTGTGGCGAGACCGCATTTGCCCAGTACTTCTCACCACCTTCAAAGAAAGCAGCAGCACCGACTGGGCCAGTTCTCAGGGCATTTCTGGGTTCCAGTTCAACATTTACCTGCTCTGTCACAGTCTACCATTTAAAACCATTGAAGACTACATGCAGAAAAGTTGTGCTATTTGTATTTGATCAATATGATTGGCCGTTCATTCCAGCACCACTACACTCCTGCGAGTGACAACTTCTGGGGCACTGGAGCAGTACAGAAGTTGATACGTTCACACAGCACAGCACATGCAACCTGTCCTGAGCAAAAAGAAGCGCCCATCAATCTACTCACAGAGCTTACAGTATTTATTTTAGGGAAAGTGATTTACAAAAGTAAACCATCAATAGTGAACATATGATGGCTACTGTTGATAGTCTACAAAAAGAAAGCTACTGTAGCCAGGTCTATATCTCCTTTGGAATGAAGTTCTCTTAAAGGGGCAGTGTCCTATTTTGAGATGTAAAACAAATCTGAAAATGACATACTTTAGAAACAAAAATGAATGCAATTAATACAATACAATTCTTAAGAATAGAGTAATGACTTACATCACTAAATTATATTAAACAGCTTCATAATAACCAAAGGTGGCAGCAGGTAGCCTAGCAGTTACAGTGTTGGGCCAGTAACCGAAAGGTTACTTGTTTAAATCCAGGAGCCGACAAGGTGAAAAATCTGTCGATGTTCCCTTGAGCAAGGCACTCAACCCTAATTGCTCCAGGGTTGCCGTTAATAATGGCAGGCCCTGGCTGTGACCCACTTTCCGAGGGTGTCTCAGGGAGAGTTGGGATATGCAAACAACACATTTTCAATTCACACATGCATATAATACACACTTGTACATGAAATAGGACAAATGTAAGCACCCACCAATTTTAGTTTGATTTATTATAAATATATTAATAGCTTCATATAGAGAGAAAGTATGCCAACCTATAGGCCCTGCGTGACCCCAATGCATTAGAAACTACACCATGTCCGGGCCAGTGGAAATGGCCAGTGAGAAAAAAAGTTTGCGTTAGAACCTGTCATAGCCTACGAATAGGACCCAGAGTTTTACCCGACCAGGTCATGAGATCAGGAAAAACTCCAGGCCCCAGAAAAGACAAGTACACATTTTGTCACACCAAATTTGAACATGCGGTGCCGCCTCTGCTTGAAATACTGTACTATAACTTAGAAATGTCTCAAGATCATAGCGTAGCTGTCACCCTATCATAACCCAAAATATAAGGTTGAATTACTCCATTGTTTATAACAGGAACATAAACCATGTATAGCTTCGAAGTATGTTCAAAACCTGTCCACTACCTTGTCCATTTTCCATCTGAGTAGGCTTATGTATTAGGCTTGGTCAAATGTAGGGTTAAGGAGCGGTTTCGAGGACACAGATAACAACTAGTCCTGGTCTAGAAATAATTTTGGCTGGAGATTTTCTATTGATCTTGCTTTTTAGTCCAGGACTAGGCTTAAACTTTTACTGCAGTGGGCAAAATCCGGGCCACACAGAGTGATTCTTGGTAGTCTTAAACAAATCTACTTTGAAACAAAAGTATACATCTCACACACATGGTTATGGGCTTAGAAAAAATAAGACATCTGTACCGTGTCAGATATAGAGTTGGAATGTATTCAATTTTCAGTTTGTATCCCAATACTACAATTTATATACATCACATAAGACTGAAATATAATAAAACTGTTTGACATAGAAACACCAATTTGCATATATTCACTTTTATTCCTCTAAGTACATATGTGGAACTGCATAAAAATCATTTTTATTTTTGGAGCACTCCATAGCTTATTGATAGCTGAATATAGAGATAAAGCATGCTAACCTATAGGCCCTGCATGACCCCATTGCCTGAAAAACTACACCATGTTCGGGCCCGTAGATTTTTGGCAAACTGACATTTGCATACATTCACTTTTATTCCTCTAAGTACATGGAACTACATGAAAATCTAAACATTTGGAAATGTTTATCATAATGTCACACATTGGCCCCATTGTTTATAGAAAGTGTCACGAGTTACAAAGCCAGAACCCAGAAGCAGACCAGGACAAGGTAAGTAGAAACGAAGGTGAGTGTTTATTTACAAATTCAAGAGTGATGCTGAATAATCCAGGGAACAGAGCGGGCGGCGTTGATTAGTTGTTGGGGGTGCAGTGGTTGATCCCATCATGGCTCGGCAGCCGCCGACCACCAGGCAGAGGTTGGATGAAGGTTCCGGACGAGTGACTGCAGATGGAACAAAACGGAGGTAAGTAAACAACAAACCAACAAGGTGCAAAAACAACAAAACTAACGCTAGAAGCTCTAAGACTGATACTCTGGTAAACCTACTGTTCATGGCTAACGATCCGGCAGGGAATGGATGTTAGGCCAGAGCCTAAGAAGGGTGATGATCAGGACCAGGTGTGCAGATTGCTGATGGGATGCAGGTGCGGAAATCAAGAGAGCTCCCCGGAGCGTTCCAGAACCCTCGGGAAACTGGAGATCACGAGCAGAAAAACTAGTCCACAGACAGGACCCGACTCAGACTGCCGGGATCGTTACAGTACCCCCCTCCGACGAACGCCACCGGGCGGACTCCCCGGAGCGCCAGGATGGAGGCGGTAGAAGTCACGGATGAGGTCAGCATCTAGGATCTGTCGCCGCGGAATCCAACTCCTCTCTTCAGGACCATACCCCTCCCAGTCCACGAGATACTGGAACCCCCGGCCCCGCCGTCTGGAATCCATGATGCGTCGCACCGTGTAGGCAGGACCACCTCCGATCATCCGAGGAGGAGGAGGAGGAGGCGGAGGAGGCAACAGAGGACTGAGGAAAACAGGCTTGAGGCAGGAGACATGAAAGGTGGGATGGACTCTGAGCGTCCTCGGTAGTTTGAGTCGAACTGCCACTGGATTGATCACCTTCTCCACCACAAACGGACCAATGAACTTCGGTAACAACTTCCTAGACTCAGTCCGTAACGGAAGATCCCGTGTGGCCAACCAGACCCCTATCTCCGATGGTATAGGTGGGAGCGGGGATCCGGCGACGATTCGCCTGGAGCTGATACCGGTCCGAAACTCTAAGGAGTGCCTTTCTGGCCCGATGCCAGGTCCGGTGGCAACGACGAATATGGGCCTGAACAGAGGGCACTGAGAGCTCCTTCTCCTGAGAAGGGAACAAGGGAGGTTGGTAGCCATACAGGCACTGGAAGGGAGACATCCCAGTGGCAGATGTAGGGGAGAGTATTGTGGGCATACTCAACCCAAGGCAACTGAGAGACCCAGGAGGTGGGGTTGGAAGAGACCAGGCAGCGTAGCGTGGATTCCATCTTCTGGTTGGCTCTCTCCGCCTGACCATTGGATTGGGGGTGAAAACCAGATGTGAGACTGACTGTAGCTCCAATGGCCAAACAGAAGGACTTCCAGACAGCAGAGGTAAACTGAGGGCCACGGTCGGAAACGATATCACTGGGCAAACCGTGGACCCAGAAAACCTCCCTAACCAGGATCTCGGACGTCTCCGAGGCAGAGGGAAGCTTGGCAATTGGCACAAAGTGGGCGAACTTGCTGAATCTGTCCACGATAGTCAGAACGACCGTGTTCCCCTCAGAAGCGGGCAACCCAGTGACGAAGTCCAGGGCCAGATGCGACCATGGTCGCCGGGGAATAGGAAGGGGGTGAAGTAGTCCAGAGCTGGGCCGATTGGTACTCTTATTCTGCACACACACTGGACAGGCAGCAACAAAACCCCCGAGTATCCTCGGCCATGGCAGGCCACCAAAAACGTCTGCGAAGAAACGCCATCGTCCGAGCCACGCCAGGGTGACAAGCCATCTTGCTGGCGTGGGACCATTTGAGGACAGCAGGACGAACCGACTCAGGCACAAACAACCGACCGGGTGGACCGTTACCGGGACCGGGCTGAGTCCGAAGGGCCGCCATCACCTCCTCCTCAATCTTCCACATAACTGCTCCCACGACGCAGTTCCGGGGGAGAATTGTCTCGGTCTTGGACCCACTCTCCTCCGTCTTGGAGAACATCCGGGACAAGGCGTCCGCCTTGCCGTTCTTAGATCCAGGTCGGAACGTCAGGGAAAACTTGAATCGTCCGAAAAACAACGCCCACCTGGCCTGACGGGAGTTGAGACGTCTAGCCGATTGCACGTAAGCAAGATTCTTGTGGTCAGTCCAGACAATAAACGGTTGCTCCGCCCCTCCAACCAGTGGCGCCACTCCTCCAAGGCAAGTTTCACCGCGAGAAGCTCCCGGTTACCCACATCGTAATTCCTCTCCGCAGGCGAAAGGCGACGAGAGTAGTAGGCGCAGGGATGGAGTTTACTGTCCGTGGAGCATCGCTGCGACAGGATGGCGCCAACTCCCACATCAGACGCGTCCACTTCAACGACGAACTGACGGGCCGTGTCCGGTTGAGAGAGAATCGGTGCGTTGGTGAATCGCCTCTTCAAATCCAGAAACGCTCGATCCGCCTCCGGATTCCACTTGAAGGTCCTGATACTGGAAGTCAAGGCAGTTAACGGAGCGGCCACACGGCTGTAATCCCGGATGAATCTGCGGTAGAAATTCGCAAACCCCAAAAATCTCTGGAGCTGCAATCTCGTACCGGGCTGGGCCCATTCCAGAACCGCTCTAACCTTCTCCTGGTCCATCCTAATCTCTCCCCTGGAGATGATGTACCCGAGAAAGGATGTCGTGTGGGCGTGAAACTCGCACTTCTCGGCCTTCACGAACAGGCGATTCTCCAACAATCGCTGCAGAACCTGCCGGACATGCTGGACGTGGTCGGAAGGTTCCTTCGAGAAGATCAGAATGTCATCCAGGTAAACAAACACAAAGAGACCGATCATATCTCTCAGGACGTCGTTCACCATACTCTGGAATACCGCTGGAGCATTGGTCAGTCCAAACGGCATCACCTGATACTCGAGTGACCCATCGGTGTATTGAAACCCGTCAACCACTCGTCCCCCTCTCTGATCCGGACCATGTGATACGCATTGCGTAGGTCTAGCTTGGTGAACACCGTAGCACCCTGTAAGGAGTCGAAGGCAGAACTCATCAAGGGCAGGGGATACTTGTTCTTGACCGTGATGTCATTCAACCCCCGATAATCAATACACGGTCGAAGAGAGCCATCCTTCTTACCCACAAAGAAGAATCCTGCCCCCAGGGGGTGATGACGAGGACGAACGAGACCAGCAGCTAGGGACTCCTTGATGTAGGTCTCCAAAGCCTCACGTTCAGGTCGGGAGATACTGTATAACCTTCCCTTGGGGTAGACAGCTCCAGGGAACAGGTTGATGGCACAATCATATGGTCGGTGGGGAGGGAGTGACAGAGCCTTCTGCTTACTGAAAACTTCCCCCAAATCGTGATATGTCTCGGGAACCAGGGACAAATCTGGGGGTTTAGCCTCAATCACCTGACTGGGAACCGAATGGGGACAGGCAGTCTTGAGACAGTTAGCATGACAATCAAGGCTCCAACTCGTTACCTTGCCCGTCACCCAATCGAACGTGGGATTGTGTTCCTTCAGCCAGGGGTATCCAAGGACCAGAGGAACATGGGAAGACGGCAGAATGAAGAATGAAATCATCTCAGAATGATTCCCCGACAACAGCATCTTAACCGGTTCAGTCCTCATCGTGATACGTGCCAGACTACTGCCGTCCAGAGTGGTAGCTTCAATGGCTTCCGGCAATTGCTCCTTGGAAAGCCCCAGCTGTTCCACCAACTCGGCATCTAGAAAGCTTCCATCGGCACCTGAATCGATAAAAGCGTTAATCGCTAAGCTCTGATTCCTGTTCATAAGGGTAGCCGGGAAACGGGGTCTGACAGAGGTATTGAGAGGTCGAAACTGGCTCGCTAAAAGTCCTCCCAACTTTAGCGAGCCGCGCAGTTTGACGACCGCCGGGAACCAGTGGCGAGGTAATGTCCCGAACCACCACAGTAGAGGCAACAGTTAGTCCTACGTCTGTGTTGGCGCTCCTCCTTGGTTAACCCGTGCCGCCCCACTTGCATGGGTTCAGAATCGGGAGACAGAACCTCTCCACTAATCCTGTGTGGTGGCCGATGATCGACGTATTCTGATCCAATCCCCCGACCCGACTGGAACCTGAGAAGCTGATCGGTTGGACGGAACCCATTGCTTCTCCCTCCTTCGCTCTCGGACTCGATTATCCACCCGAATAGACAAGGCTACCAAGCTGTCCAGGTCACTAGGCTCCGGATAGGAGATCAACTCATCCTTGAGCTGCTCCGACAGACCCTGGTAAAAGACCGCTTGCAGAGACTCCTCATTCCACCCACTCTCCACAGCCAACGTCTTGAACTCGATCACGAAGTCGGCCACGCTGCGAGTTCCTTGGCGAAGCGAAAACAGGCGCCTAGCTGCGTCCCTCCCTCGGACGGAATGGTCGAAGAGCTTCCTCATCTCGGCCGTGAACCCCTGGTATGAAGCCATGCAGGGATCCTGTCGTTCCCAAACGGCTGAAGCCCACTCCAGCGCTCGACCACGCAGCAACTCAATCACAAAGGCTATCCTAGCCTTGTCTGTGGCATAAGAGTAGGGCTGTAGATCGAACACTAATCCACACTGCATAAGGAAGGAACGGCATCTTCCCAGCTCCCCCTCATATTTATCCGGCGTCGGAACCTTGGGCTCACGGAAGGACACAGCTCCAGAAGCGGCAGGCGAGATGGGTGAAACCGGTAGTGGATCCTCCACCGGAAACTTGCGTTGGTTCTGGACCTCCGTCAGACCGGTAGAAAGGTTCCGAACTGACAACGCGATCTCCTGTAGTACCGTGCTATGATGGCCCAACATCTTCTCCTGATGGGTAATGGCATGGCGAACAGAGTCCAGGTCCGCTGGGTTCATTACTGGCCGGATCGTTCTGTCACGAGTTACAAAGCCAGAACCCAGAAGCAGACCAGGACAAGGTAAGTAGAAACGAAGGTGAGTGTTTATTTACAAATTCAAGAGTGATGCTGAATAATCCAGGGAACAGAGCGGGCGGCGTTGATTAGTTGTTGGGGGTGCAGTGGTTGATCCCATCATGGCTCGGCAGCCGCCGACCACCAGGCAGAGGTTGGATGAAGGTTCCGGACGAGTGACTGCAGATGGAACAAAACGGAGGTAAGTAAACAACAAACCAACAAGGTGCAAAAACAACAAAACTAACGCTAGAAGCTCTAAGACTGATACTCTGGTAAACCTACTGTTCATGGCTAACGATCCGGCAGGGAATGGATGTTAGGCCAGAGCCTAAGAAGGGTGATGATCAGGACCAGGTGTGCAGATTGCTGATGGGATGCAGGTGCGGAAATCAAGAGAGCTCCCCGGAGCGTTCCAGAACCCTCGGGAAACTGGAGATCACGAGCAGAAAAACTAGTCCACAGACAGGACCCGACTCAGACTGCCGGGATCGTTACAGAAAGACCCATATGCCTGTGTATGTGAGTGTGTGTGTATAAGGGGGTGGAAATGTGTATGCCAGGTCACACCAGTTCCAATGCAAAATCCGACGTCCATCCAGGTCCCCAGGACGTTGGGAATCTCCTTCACTAGGGGCAACGGTGAGCGCTATTACCTTCAAGTAGGCTCACGGCTTGCAAGGGCGTTGTGGACAGGGATGGCGAATGGGTGCCTAGTCTCGCAAGTTCAATCCCAGTGCTAGGCACTCGTTTTTTTCCAAACCTTAACCCTTAAACGGCATGATGCAAATTACATTTGCCAATAAAAATAGAATATACACAATTTATAGATGGCAATACCGCCTCGAAAAAACTGTTTATTTTTACCCCCGGGTTGCTAGAGAAAACAAATTGTGAAGCACGTATGCTAGTAAAATAGTGTGTGATGCAGCCTATGATTTTGCCTGTGACATTCGTTCAGGTGAAGACTCTGGAGCTGACTGGGGACAACATCTGGAGAATAAGTCAATTTTACAAACAAGTCGATATTACTTCTCAGCCTGATGTACTAGAATAAAAACAAAATGATCTGCTTGAATGTAATTGTCTCTTTTATATATACATTATTTTGTTGGGTAAAAGGCATTAACTTGGCATTGCTAGCTGGCTTCAGACTTACTCATCCTACTTTCCAAGCAACTGGCAAGCTTTATCAGGCAGCTTTAGGTGTGAGGGAAAACAAATATATTTGCTAGCTCTCCACCTGATTGATAAAATTAATAAAAATGCCATTAGCTAGCTAGATTGAAACTGCTGGGTGAAACTAGCTAAAGTTTCCTAACTCACACCATCAGTCTCTGAGTTCACCTTAGCTAGCTAGCTAGCTAGCAAAGTTGACTGTAGCTAGGTTTCTAGAAAATAACAACTGTATTTGCTAGCTATACTTGAAAGACTAGTTACTGACTATTGAACACTTGTTGTCAAACTACTTCGTTCCCCTGCCTGTTTAATTATGCATTGGTGACTGAAAAAGATGGCAAGAAAAATCCCCCTCTTCATTTCATTGCAAATAGGCTGTGTTGTTTTGGTATAATTTGGCTGAATAGGCTTGTGTACATTTAAATAAGTGTTTCATTTTTTAGCCAAGTTACTGACTGACTAAGCTAATTCTTATTCATATTTTTGGTGTTGTCACATTTCAGGTGGTGGGTCCAATAACTTGCACAGCAGTTGTTTCACCACAGGACCTTGGAGGTATTACAGTCAATGTTTAGGAACTGAACATTGTAATGTGAATTTCCAAATATCAATATGACACTAACAAAAGGGTTGCATTATTCAGCAACATGTGCAGTGAATGTTAACATGGCTTTGGTGATGAAAGGTACATAATGCATTTATTGTCATCTCCCTATCAGGCCACTACATGTCGTGACATTGTCCTGGATGGTGACACACATCTTCTTCAAGCTGCCTGACTGAATACTGGGGCCTCTGTCTGTCTCACAGCAATTCTGTCAACATGTAGTGTATGTATCCACTCAAATTCATACAAACTGCTATGGACGCAAGCACTGACTTAGATTAACTTTGTCTACTTGTCCCATTCTTGAATCTTGTCTGGGATATTTGTTTTAGTTGGCACAACTGTGTGATGTGTCTGATATACATGAATAAAAATATATTTATTTATATTTATTTTAGACCTTTTGAATTATAAGTGTATTTGTCCTGATGTATAAGTTACCACAAAAGTGAGGAAAAACGTGAAGACCAATGTGGCAAACATGCTATGAAAAAGTTATGTTTTGTAATCAAATCAAATCAAATCAAATCAAATTTTATTGGTCACATGCGCCGAATACAACAGGTGCAGACATTACAGTGAAATGCTTACTTACAGCCCTTAACCAACAGTGCATTTATTTTAAACAAAAAAGTAAGAATAAAACAACAACAAAAAAGTGTTGAGAAAAAAAGAGCAGAAGTAAAAATAAAGTGACAGTAGGGAGGCTATATATACAATAGAATAAAGTGACAGTAGGGAGGCTATATATACAGGGGGGTACCGTTGCATAGTCAATGTGCGGGGGCACCGGCTAGTTGAGGTAGTTGAGGTAATATGTACATGTGGGTAGAGTTAAAGTGACTATGCATAAATACTTAACAGAGTAGCAGCAGCGTAAAAAGTAAGGGGTGGGGGGCAGTGCAAATAGTCCGGGTAGCCATGATTAGCTGTTCAGGAGTCTTATGGCTTGGGGGTAGAAGCTGTTGAGAAGTCTTTTGGACCTAGACTTGGCACTCCGGTACCGCTTGCCGTGCGGTAGCAGAGAGAACAGTCTATGACTAGGGTGACTGGAGTCTTTGACAATTTTGAGGGCCTTCCTCTGACACCGCCTGGTATAGAGGTCCTGGATGGCAGGGAGCTTTGCCCCTGTGATGTACTGGGCCGTACGCACTACCCTCTGTAGTGCCTTGCGGTCAGAGGCCAAGCAGTTGCCATACCAGGCGGTGATGCAACCAGTCAGGATGCTCTCGATGGTGCAGCTGTAGAATTTTTTGAGGATCTGAGGACCCATGCCAAATCTTTTTAGTCTCCTGAGGGGGAATAGGCTTTGTCGTGCCCTCTTCACGACTGTCTTGGTGTGTTTGGACCATGATAGTTCGTTGGTGATGTGGACACCAAGGAACTTGAAGCTCTCAACCTGTTCCACTACAGCCCCGTCGATGAGAATGGGGGCGTGCTCAGTCCTCTTTTTTTTCCTGTAGTCCACAATCATCTCCTTTGTCTTGGTCACGTTGAGGGAGAGGTTGTTGTCCTGGCACCACACGGCCAGATCTCTGACCTCCTCCCTATAGGCTGTCTCATCGTTGTCGGTGATCAGGCCTACCACTGTTGTGTCGTCGGCAAACTTAATGATGGTGTTGGAGTCGTGCCTGGCCATGCAGTCATGGGTGAACAGAGAGTACAGGAGGGGACTGAGCACGCACCCCTGAGGGGCCCCCGTGTTGAGGATCAGTGTGGCAGATGTGTTGTTACCTACCCTTACCACCTGGGGGCGGCCCGTCAGGAAGTCCAGGATCCAGTTGCAGAGGGAGGTGTTTAGTCCCAGGATCCTTAGCTTAGTGATGAGCTTTGAGGGCACTATGGTGTTGAATGCTGAGCTGTAGTCAATGAATAGCATTCTCACGTAGGTGTTCCTCTTGTCCAGGTGGGAAAGGGCAGTGTGGAGTGCGATAGAGATTGCATCATCTGTGGATCTGTTGGGGCGGTATGCAAATTGGAGTGGGTCTAGGGTTTCTGGGATTATGCTGTTGATGTGAGCCATGACCAGTCTTTCAAAGCACTTCATGGCTACAGACGTCAGTGCCACGGGTCGGTAGTCATTTAGGCAGGTTATCTTAGAGTTCTTGGGCACGGGGACTATGGTGGTCTGCTTGAAACATGTTGGTATTACAGACTCAGTCAGGGACATGTTGAAAATGTCAGTGAAGACACTTGCCAGTTGGTCAGCACATGCTCGGAGTACACGTCCTGGTAATCCGTCTGGCCCTGCGGCCTTGTGAATGTTGACCTGCTTAAAAGTCTTACTCACATCGGCTACGGAGAGCGTGATCACATAGTCGTCCGGAACAGCTGGTGCTCTCATGCATGCTTCAGTGTTGCTTGCCTCGAAGCGAGCATAGAAGTGGTTTAGCTCGTGTGGTAGGCTTGTGTCACTGGGCAGCTCGCGGCTGTGCTTCCCTTTGTAGTCTGTAATAGTTTTCAAGCCCTGCCACATCCGACGAGCGTCAGAGCCAGTGTAGTCTGATTCAATCTTAGACCTGTATTGACTCTTTGCCTGTTTGATGGTTCGTCGGAGGTCATAGCGGGATTTCTTATAAGCGTCCGGGTTAGAGTCCCGTTCCTTGAAAGCGGCAGCTCTACCCTTTAGCTCAGTGCGGATGTTTCCTGTAATCCATGGCTTCTGGTTGGGGTATGTACGTACGGTCACTGTGGGGGACGACATCATCGATGCACTTATTGATGAAGCCAGTGACTGATGTGGTGTACTCCTCAATGCTGTCTGAAGAATCCCGGAACATGTTCCAGTCTGTGCTAGCAAAACAGTCCTGTAGCTTAGCATCTGCGTCATCTGACCACTTTTTTATTAGCCGAATCACTGGTGCTTCCTGCTTCAGTTTTTGCTTATAAGCAGGAATCAGGAGGATAGAGTTATGGTCAGATTTGCCAAATGGAGGGCGAGGGAGAGCTTTGTATGCGTCTCTGTGTGTGGAGTAAAGGTGGTCTAGAGTTTTTTCCCCTCTGGTTGCACATTTAACATGCTGGTAGAAATTAGGTAGAACGGATTTAAGTTTCCCTGCATTAAAGTCCCCTGCTACTAGGAGCGCTGCATCTGGATGAGCGTTTTCCTGTTGATTAATGGCCTTGTACAACTCATTCAGTGCAATCTTAATGCCAGCATTGGTTTGTGGTGGTAAATAGACAGCTATGAAAAATATAGATGAAAACTCTCTTGGTAAATAGTGTGGTCTACAGCTTATCATAAGATACTCTACCTCAGGCGAGCAAAACCTTGAGACTTCCTTAGTATTTGATTTTGTGCACCAGCTGTTGTTTACAAATATACAGAGACCGCCACCCCTCGTCTTACCCGAGTCTGCCGTTCTGTCCTGCCGATGTAGCGTATAGCCTGCTAGCTGAATGATATCATTGTCGTCGTTCAGCCACGACTCCGTGAAACATAAGATATTACAGTTTTTAATGTCCCGTTGGTAGGATAACCGTAATCTTAAATCGTCCATTTTATTCTCCAAAGCTTGAACGTTGGCTAATAGGATTGATGGGAGAGGCAGTTTACTCGTTCGCCGTCGTATCCTTACAAGGCACCCGGATCTGCGCCCACGATATCTCCGTCTCTTCCTCACGCGAATGACGGGGATCTGGGCCTTGTCGGGAGTCTGTAGAATATCCTTCGCGAACGCCTCGTTGAAGAAAAAGTGTTCGTCCAACGCGAGGTGAGTAATCGCTGTCCTGATATCCAGAAGCTCTCTTTGGTTATAAGAGACGATGGCAGAAACATTATGTACAAAATAAATTACAAATAACGCGGAAAAACACACATAATAGTACAATTGGTTAGAGGGCTGTAAAACGGCAGCCATCTTCTTCCGGCGCTGTTCAGGCCTAATCTTACAATTAAAAATGTTTAATGAGTTGTTTATACAAAACCTTATTGCATTTGGTCATCCCCAAAATGTGGCCATTGAAAGCCTTGATAGATCCATCCTTCCTCAGGGAACGGTCTGCGGATAGCTGACAACTAAGTGGCAGGTTTTTTTATATGCCCCTCTAGAGTTCGATAGCCCAGCAGACTCACCCGTGATTGAGTCTTTGAATGAAGAGATGGAGATAAAACTGTCCAGTTTGAGTTTTTTGCAGCTCGTTCCAGTCGCTAGCTGCAGCGAACTGAAAAGAGGAGCGACCAGTGGGTTTTGCGACAGGTATACAGAGATGACCAGTTTACAGAGGAGTATAGAGTGCAGTGATGTGTCCTACAAGGAGCATTGGTGGAAAATTTGATGGCCAAATGGTAAAGAACATCTAGCCGCTCGAGAGCACCCTTACCTGCCGATCTATAAATTACGTCTCCGTAATCTAGCATGGGTAGGATGGTCATCTGAATCAGGGTTCGTTTGGCAGCTGGGGTGGAAGAGGAGCGATTACGATAGAGGAAACCAAGTCTGAATTTAACCTTAGCCTGCAGCTTGGATATGTGCTGAGAGAAGGACAGTGTACCATCTAGCCATACTCCCAAGTACTTGTATGAGGTGACTATCTCAAGCTCTAAACCCTCAGAGGTAGTAATCACACCGGTGGGGAGAGGGGCATTCTTCTTACCGAACCACATTACCTTTGTTTTGGAGGTGTTCAGAACAAGGTTAAGGACAGAGAAAGCTTGTTGGACACTAAGAACGCTTTGTTGTAGAGCGTTTAACACAACATTGGGGGAGGGGCCAGCTGAGTATAAGACTGTATCATCTGCATATAAATGGATGAGAGAGCTTCCTACTGCCTGAGCTATGTTTTTGATGTAAATTGAGAAGAGCATGGGGCCTAGGATCGAGCCTTAGGGTACTCCCTTGGTGACAGGCAGTGGCTGAGACAGTAGATGTTCTGACTTTATACACGGGACTCTTTGAGAGAGGTAATTAGCAAACATCCATGTGAATTTATAACTCAGCTATTACAGTTGAAGTTGGAAGTTTACATACACTTAGGTTGGAGTCATTAAAACTCGTTTTTCAACCATTCCACAAATGTCTTGTTAACAAGCTATAGACAAGTTTTTGAGCCGTTTCCGCTCTACTTCCTGAACTCCTCCCGTCGATGCAATCCAGTTCCGTTCTGCCGGGCTGGGTTTGTTTTGCTAGCTAGCTCCGTTGTGCCGACAAAGCACTGATATCGCAGTGACAAAGAGGATATAAAAATTACAATTACAACATGAAGAAAAGTGGTTCGGGAACGACGTGTGCGGTAGTTGGTTGCAAAAACTAGAGAAAGCACCTGAACGAGTGGTTAGATAGAGAGTGCTATGACCACAAACCAGCTACAAAGAGGCAATGTCCATGCGCTCCATTGTTTACATTTTTTCACAAGCCTGATACCGACTCGGAATCAAGGACCTGGCTGAAGGCATTGAATCTAAAGAAACCACCCCTCAACGTTTTTGTTTGTTCCTATCACTTTGTTGACCAAAAACCTACCAAGGATAATCCTTTCCCAGAGTTGTGGTTGGGATACAATCGCCCTCCCCAGCCAAATAGGCGTCAACTCACCCAGCGGACCACTGCCTCCTCCCAGATAAAGAAACGCAGACTTGAATCTGAGGGTAAGTTCAGCAACTTTAGCTATGAAGCTGACAATACTGTTAATTATGAAGAAGTTGTCATACATTAACATTGCTACCGGTATTTTGCTAAGGCAGTTGATTGTTTTGGAGATGGGACAAACAATGCCCACGATAGCTACATCATTAATTGTGTGTGTGTGTGTGTGTGTGTGTGTGTGCCTGCCTGCGTGTGCCTTAGTCTACATCATAAATACAATGCAAGGTGGCAGGCTGTTGTGATGATGATTGTGTGTGTGCGTGTGAGTGCAATGTTGTAGTACACATTTTTCCATTGTGATGTTTGTAGTGAGAGGACTCTATGCCTGCATTAATTTTGCTCCATCCATGTTTTCTCTTCCCCTTTTTAGATGCTCCAGAAACCTGTCAGCCTGTCTGTGAGGCCGAGCCTGCTACACCAAAATTTCGAGATGCCCAGACCCAATGGGAGGATCCGTCACATATTGATCACATTTACTGTTCAACACAGTCTGTTAAAGTAGACAAGGCCACACAGTGCGAGGCAGAAATGGGTCCTACTGTGACCAGCACCACGGTCATTGATGATGCTAGGTCCCGGCTGTATACAGGAGTGCTTATGGTTCAATTCTTCACCCTGGTGACGTTGTTGTGACCTTTCAGTAAGCCATCAATTAACCTTCCTGTTGTTGACCAAATACTTATGACGTTGATGAAACTAAAACTAAACCTAATATTAGGAGATATTGCTCACCGCTTCAATGTGTCTACATCCATGGCAAGCATTGTGATTAGTCACTGGATTGACGTGATGGGTGAACAGTTCAAAGTCCTGATCCCCTGGCTTCCAAGAGAGACCATTCGTGCCACCATGCCCTTGTCGTTTCAGAGGAACTACCCTCGAACCACCTGCATCATTGACTGTGCCGAAAGTGCCATGCAGAGAGCCACAAACCACGACTCAAGGAGTGACACTTTCAGCCAGTATAAATCACGCAACACTGTGAAATATCTCGTCGCTGTGGCCCCTAATGGGCTAATCATGTTTATATCTGATGCCTATGCTGGCAGAAGCAGCGATAAGTTTATCACCATGGACAGTGGGTTCCTAGACTATCTGAGGGCTGGTGATGAGGTCATGGCGGACCGTGGGTTCACCATTCGAGACTTGCTTGATGAGAGAAGGGTCAGTTTGAACATCCCTGCTTTCACCTACAGGCGCAATCAGTTGACCAATGAGGAGACGACACGCACCAGGCGAGTAGCCAATGTCCGCATACATGTGGAAAGAGCAATCCAGAGACTGAAGGTGTTTAAGATTTTATCCCAGAATGTTCCCATCAGCATGGCACCGAAACTGGACAACATCTTAACCATCTGTGCTGGCCTAGTTAACCTGAAGAGTCCACTGATCAGTGAGGTTTAGAATCTTGCCCTGTGTCCCTGTCTACCAACACCCAGCCATGTTGTTCATTAAATACAGATAAACACAACAAATACTGCGTGCATTGTATTTTTTAATATTATATATGAATATTTTCACAGTGATGTAATTGTGTGTTTCACTCAAACAGTAGGCACACTGATATATTGCACAGCATAAAGAGATCATGTAAACAATGGACATCTGTTGGCTCCTGTGGGCATGACCTAAATAAGGCAGTTTATTTTGGTTTTAAAATGCTGAGATATTTACTGCAGAACTGTAACCTTCCCTCAACAAAATCATCAACAATTTTCGGGAGCATGTGGGCAAAGTAGAATGTGCGCAGCCTTATGATATGCCCCTGGACAAAGCCTTGGTCGTAGGGTACTTCGATTTCTAGGTGCTCAGTTTTGTTCCAGATCACCAACTTGGAGTGCTGAAGCCCTGTGCAGTGCATCCCAATTTGTACCTGCATGTAGTAGCCTTTTGGACCATTGCAGGCAATATGGTAATCTACCCTATCTCCGTTTGCCACAGTTGTGATTTCGCAGTTCTTTGTTGCCAAAAATTCTGCAAGTGACTTGTTTCCCATCACAGGTGATTTGATCTCCAACAGAATGTCGTTGTTTATCACTCCATCGGGAGATGCTGCAAGCCACGGTTCCTTTTCGCACACCACTAAGCCTTTGGTTTCAATGCTGTTGCCCAGAGTTTCCAAATAGTCCCTTGCAAGTTCCTCCCCCTCCGCTCCTTGACGGGTTGCGGCATTGCCACGGAAGGATGGGTGTAAGTGTTCTGACAAAAACTTGTCAGGCGCCGTGGTTGAGCGAATGGGCACCTTTCTAGCTGTGCTCGCTGTGATGCGCACTCTCCGCGCATCATGCCAGACCTGTTCTTTGCTCTGTGCTTTTGTAGCCTTCTCAATCTCCTCAAGCTGGGCTGTGGACATGTTAATGTATTCATCATAGAAGGTTCTGCATTTTACACAAGCCAGTGGTGTGTGGTGCTCTTCATGGTTTAGGAGATGGAGGTGTGGACATGGTGTTGGCTCGTGATGGAGGAGGTATTAGCATTAAAGCAGAGCTGCAGGAGGCTATTCCCAGGGCAATTGAAAAGTGCTGCCATTGGTGAGGCAAGTGCGTTCTTCCTCCACTCTTCATGAGTCCTAAATAGTGTCACCTCCTGTGCCGGTTCTGGAGTGGTAGAGGATGGCGGTGAAGTTGGTGGCGGCTTGTAGAGATCCTTCCTGTTGTGTCGTTTGAAGCGGACATACTTAATCTTCCTCTGACCAGCATTTCTTTTAGACCCAGCATTCCACTGGTTTTGTCCGTCTGTGCAGGCACGCCCGGTTTTCCCCTGTCTCACAGCATTTTCTACCTAGAGAGATATAGTAAAAACAGTGCATAGATATTATAATGGGTTCACTGCACACATGTCATATGATGTAACACGAATATGAAGAAAATGCGTTATTATCATAATTCAATTCAATTATGAGCGCTTATCTAAACGGCACCTAAAAGCTGTCTCAAAGAACCAGCAAAAGTAATGATTATGAATATGTAAAATATTGCAATGAGACATTTTAATTGTTTATTCATAAACAAGTGTTCGGTTCATGCATAAGCTCCAGTTCAGGCCGGAGCCTTATGTTGTCATTATCTATTGTCTGTCTGCTATATTTATTTTTTATTTATTAAATCCAGGAATTTGGTTAATGAAACATTTATTAAAATTAAGATACAATTAATACAAAACAAAATTCGCTTTAAAGGCTTTGTTCTTTCTGTTTTGAGGTGTCTGTGAAAGTTTGAAAGTCTTTAGTGCCGCTTTCAGAGCGCTCACGTCCGTAATGGAGAACTGTCGTAGGCCTAACATTGTTTTTTCCTCATAAATGCAAACACGAAAATTAAAACACAAAATAGTTTTTTTTTTTTTTATAACAAATTGATGGATTTATAGCGTTTTGAAAAGAAGACCTAGGCTACAATGGTCAAATAATTACCTTCCACAGGATCGCAGCTGAGTGGGAACAAGATCTCCCTGGTCCAGTAACACACGTACATCCCGCAGTTTTGACTTCTCCAGCTTCAGTTACCAGCACCCAAGCATTATGCCATGCATTGTTCAAACACTGGCTAGGCTCTACATTTGCTTTCAGATAAACAAAACGATCATGTTTGTATGACATGACACAACCGACTTTGTTGCTGTGCAGATATTGATATGCCTCGGAGGCTTTCAGATTGTCCATTGCTTTTCCATCTATTGCCATGGTTTGCACGAAGTAGGAGCAAATCTTGCTGTATGTTATGTTGGGCCACGTCGTCATGTTATCCTCCCAGTTCTGCACTGAATTCGGGTGGAGGAGAGTAACGCCATCTCCAGTCAAAGTAGTAGAACCGTGTTCCCAAGCTAGCGTCGACATCGCTGTGTTTACACCGGCAGACGTTGTGCAAACAACTTCCGGCGGAAATGAAATGCATTTGTGTAGAGTTATGGCGCCACCCGGGATACAGCGCGTAAACTTGTCTGCTATAGTTTTGGCAAGTTGGTTAGGACATCTACTTTGTGCATGACACAAGTAATGTTTTCAACAATTGTTTACAGACAGATTATTTCACTTATAATTCACTGTATCACAATTCCAGTAGGTCAGAAGTGTACATCACTAAATTGACTGTGCCTTTAAACAGCTTGGATAATTCCAGAAAATGATTCAACTGTATATTATGGCACCATGTCTCAGCTCACTAACAATTCCTACCGCAACTTATTCCATCATGACAACATACTCCTTATTTAACTGTAGTTAGCTGCTAGCTTAGCTAGATGCCTGTGATTGCTGAGGACTAATTTTGCAGCCAATTTGCTTCAAAGATAGCTAGCTAAATGACAACCGTATTAATTCTATTAGTAACGACTCTATTGCTTAATTCAGAAAATAGGCTTCACCTCAGAGTTATATACAGTGGGGAGAACAAGTATTTGATACACTGCCGATATTGCAGGTTTTCCTAAATACAAAGCATGTAGAGGTCTGTAATTTGTATCATAGGTACACTTCAACTGTGAGAGACGGAATCTAAAACAAAATCCAGAAAATCACATTGTATGATTTTTAAGTAATTGATTTTCATTTTATTGCATGACATAAGTATTTGATACATCAGAAAAGCAGAACTTAATATTTGGTACAGAAACCTTTGTTTGCAATTACAGAGATCATACGTTTCCTGTAGGTCTTGACCAGGTTTGCACACACTGCAGCAGGGATTTTGTCCCACTCCTCCATACAGACCTTCTCCAGATCCTTCAGGTTTCGGGGCTGTCGCTGGGCAATACGGACTTTCAGCTCCCTCCAAAGATTTTCTATTGGGTTCAGGTCTGGAGACTGGCTAGGTCACTCCAGGACCTTGAGATGCTTCTTACGGAGCCACTCCTTAGTTGCCCTGGCTGTGTGTTTCGGGTCGTTGTCATGCTGGAAGACCCAGCCACGACTCATCTTCAATGCTCTTACTGAGGGAAGGAGGTTGTTGGCCAAGATCTCGCGATACATGGCCCCATCCATCCTCCCCTCAATACGGTGCAGTCGTCCTGTCCCCTTTGCAGAAAAGCATCCCCAAAGATTGATGTTTCCACCTCCATGTTTCACGGTTGGGATGGTGTTCTTGGGGTTGTACTCATCCTTCTTCTTCCTCCAAACACGGCGAGTGGAGTTTAGACCAAAAAGCTCTATTTTTGTCTCATCAGACCACATGACCTTCTCCCATTCCTCCTCTGGATCATCCAGATGGTCATTGGCAAACTTCAGACGGGCCTGGAAATGCGCTGGCTTGAGCAGGGGGACCTTGCGTGCGCTGCAGGATTTTAATCCATGACGGCGTAGTGTGCTACTAATGGTTTTCTTTGAGACTGTGGTCCCAGCTCTCTTCAGGTCATTGACCAGGTCCTGCCGTGTAGTTCTGGGCTGATCCCTCACCTTCCTCATGATCATTGATGCCCCACGAGGTGAGATCTTGCATGGAGCCCCAGACCAAAGGTGATTGACCGTCATCTTGAACTTCTTCCATTTTCTAATAATTGCGCCAACAGTTATTGCCTTCTCACCAAGCTGCTTGCCTATTGTCCTGTAGCCCATCCCAGCCTTGTGCAGGTCTACAATTTTATCCCTGATGTCTTTACACAGCTCTCTGTTCTTGGCCATCGTGGAGAGGTTGGAGTCTGTTTGATTGAGTGTGTGGACAGGTGTCTTTAATACAGGTAATGAGTTCAAACAGGTGCAGTTAATACAGGTAATGAGTGGAGAACAGGAGGGCTTCTTAAAGAAAAACTAACAGGTCTGTGAGAGCCGGAATTCTTACTGGTTGGTAGGTGATCAAATACTTATGTCATGCAATGAAATGCAAATTAATTACTTAAAAATCATAAAGTGTGATTTTCTGGATTTTTGATAAATTTGATAAAATTACAGACCTCTACATGCTTTGTAAGTAGGAAAATCTGCAAAATCGGCAGTGTCTCAAATACTTGTTCTCCCCACTATATGTAGGCATTAAATAGCTAGGATTAGCTAGCTGATGTGATCAAGCTAACGTGAGCTAGCTAGCCAACATGCATTGTTTCTGACACATGCCACGATCATGCTTGCTTTCCATCTGACAGATATTTAGCTACCGTTTCTAGATAGATAATATTGATTTATGATAATTGCAGTTTAGTTCATTATCTGGATAGCTAGCTAGCTAGCTAGCTAAGTGTAAAACGCAGCTAGCTAGCTAGATAGCTAACCAACTAGGTTGTTATGATATGAAGACACTCACTCAGTAGTTTACCATGCTTTTCTGACTAACTCAACATTCTTCACGCCAATCTCAGCCTACTCCTTCTTGCCTACTCCCGTCTCTCTGTCTTCTTCTAGGTTCAAAACTATATGACTGTAGTCTGGTGTTTCATTGTCAAAACAAACACACTTGCACACAGTCATCTGGTGCAGCCAGGCAGGGAAATGGCTTAGCATTCCAACAGTCTTCACCTGAATCTATGTCAAGCAAGGACAATGTTGTATTTCATGTTTTTATAGTGCGCGTGCAGCCCACTAGTACACAATAGCAGATTAATACATAATATGCACTACTTAAAAAAAAAAAAAAAAAAAAAAGTGTAACATGGCCTTTAACTTAACCACTCGGAATTAATGCCCTAACTTAAATGTTGAGTTGTTTCTGTTTGAACCCTATCCCAAACCTTAGCCCTTAACTTAACCACTCTGAATGAATGCCTAAACTTAACCATTAAAAAAATTGACATTTATCCCCCCATGGACAAATTACATTTAGCAAGATCTTGATTGTGTGTATTGGGGGCGTCTTTGTTGCGACTCATACCCCAGATGGATGATCAGGGAGTGTATTTATTTTGCGGCGAGGCTACACCAGAAGATGTGTTATTCCCTCGCACTGCTGAGTTTTTCCACATTGCTCCACATCCCTAGGACCATATTTCACTGTAGTGTGTGTGTGTGTCACATTGCTCCATTTCCCAAGGACAATATTTCATCCTCACACACCCTATCCCCAAACAAATTGATTTACAAGCCTTATTCCTGTGACACTCTGGCTCCGGGACTTTTGTATTTGAGCCAGGGTGTATTTGTTTTGTTGGGTTTTGTTGTGGGGTTTTGTTGTATAGGGTGTATTCGTTTGGTTGTGTTTTGGGTGAGTTATTTGTGGTGTCGTGTGACTCCCAATCGGAGGTAACGAGTGTCAGCTGTCGGCTCGTTATCTCTGATTGGGAGCCATATTTAAACTGTTTGTGTTCTCATGAGGGTTGTGGGTTTTTGTTCCGTTTCGGTCAGTGTACCGTGGACTTCATTGAGTCGTCTTTTGTTTTGTAGTTCGTCAACGTTTAATTAATAAAGTCATGTTTCTTGGACACGCTGCGCCTTGGTCATACTTAGACGACATAGACGACCGTGACAATTCCTGAACACATCCACCCCCCTACAAACACATACATTACATACACTAAAATACATGTACACACACGGAAACACAAAAAAATACATTATACAGCACACTTTCACACATACAAAACACAAACAGACGGTCCATAAAATCATATGAACATCCCTTTACACACACCAATGGACACAACCTAGTATGTTAACTATATTGTTCCTCTCCTTCTGCTTCCACCTCTCCTCTCTCTTAAGCGTGTGAACATACCCCCAACAACATTTACCATGTCCACTGTTTCTTTATCATAGCACTGTAAAAGCTCCCGTTTGTCTGACCGTATGTTACTTCCTAACTTCTGTGCCCATACCTAGAATGAGAATGAGGTTGATAGCAACAAGCTCTCACAGTCTCACTGCAGAGCTAGACGCTCATCCAAACGTCAAATTTCGAAGTTAAGGGTTAAGTTCAGGCACTCATTCTGAATGGTTAAGGTAAGGTTTAAGGTTTGGGATCGTGTTAAAACACACACACACAAACACACAGTAGATTAATCAGAGAAGAAACAGGGTAGGGGAACAGACAGGGCAGCAGGCAGGACTCATCCATTCAATCTTAACACAGACACACACACACACACACACACACAGGAAGAAAATATAGAGACACACGGGTACACAGAAAACAATATTTGAAGCATACCTCACTTAGGATATACTGTTACAGTCCGTAAGTTGTGTGTCCGTGTTTGACCATGCATGCGTCAACACTGGTCCATTGACCAACCAACCAACCCTGAAACCCACTTTTCTCTGGAGTCTGTGAGGAGGGAAGAGAATAGTGGAATCCCCATAGATATACATAATTAACCAGACATGGCACCATATCTCTATCTCTCTCTCTCTCTCTCTCTCTCTCTCTCTCTCTCTCTCTCTCTCTCTCGCTTTTTACTCCATTTCTCTTTCCACCAACTACCCCTCCATTCAACGTCCTCTCATAACCTCTCCCTCTATTCATTTTTGCCTTCTCCCTATCTGCTCCTGCTGTGATGTGTTTGGCGAGCCATCCACCAGATCTTTTGCAGATGCACAGAGATATGAAATACTAACACACACACACTCACACATAAACACACACACACACAGTCCTTATCTGCCTCCATGTGCATCTCCTCTGATCAAAGGCTGAAGAGGCATCCTAAGCCTAGCCAGGAGCTGACAGATAAGACAGATGTCATCAGTAAGAAACAATAACATTAATGACAGAGAAAGGGCAGTGAAATATATCTCAGACTTAATGCAAACGACAGACAGACTGTGTGTAGCGTGAGCTAGGTACAGCGCTGGCCATGGACCTGCATCTGTAACTTAGTGGGGGGAGTGGTGACCTTACTGGAGCCCATATACATAATGTACACTGAGTGTAAAAAACATTAGGAACAATGTCTTAATATTGAGTTGCACCCCTTTTTGCCCTCAGAACAGCCTCAATTTATCGGGGCATGGACTACAAGGTGTTGAAAGTTCCACAGGGATGCTGGCCCATGTTGACTCCAATGGTTCCCACAGTTGCATCAAGTTGGCAGGATGTCCTTTGGGTGGTGGACCATTCTTGATACACACGGGAAACTGTTGAGTGTGAAAAACCTAGCAGCATTGCATTTCTTGACACACTCAAACCAATATACCTGTGGTGAAAGGTGGCAGAGCTACCCCCTGTATATAGCCTCGCTACTGTTATTTTACTGATTATATTTTCAATTTTTCCACTTTTTGTATATTCTTCTTAAAACTGCATTGTTGGTCAAGGGCTTGTAAGTAAGCATTTCACTGAAAGGGCTATACCTGTTGTATTCGTCGCATGTGACAAATAGAATTCAATTTGATTTGACAGTGCATGTCAGAGAAAAAACCAAGCCATGAGGTCGAAGGAATTGTCCGTAGAGTTCTGAGACAGGATTGTGTCGAGGCACAGATCTGGGGAAGGGTACCAAACAATGTCTGCAGCATTGAAGAAGATCCCCAAGAACACAGTGGCTTCCATCATTCTTAAATGGAAGAAGTTTGGAACCACCAAGACTCTTCCTAACCAAACGGAGCAATCGGGGGCCTTTGTCAGGGAGATGACGAAGAACCCGAAGGTCACTCTGACAGAGCTCCAGAGTTCCTCTGTGGAGATGGGAGAACCTTCCAGAAGGAAAACCATCTCTGCAGCAATCCACCAATCAGGCCTTTATGGTAGAGTGGCCAAACGGAAGCCATTCCTCAGTTAAAGGGCCATGACAGCCCTCTTGGAGTTTGCCAAAAGGCAACAAAAGGACTAACAGACTATGAGAAACAGAATTTTCTGGTCTGATGAAACCTAGATTGAACTCTTTGGCCTGAATGCCAAGCGTCACATCTGGAGGAAACCTGGCACCATCCCTACGGTGAAGCATGGTGGCGGCAGCATCATGCTGTGAGGATGTTTTTCAGCGGCAGGGACTGGGAGACTAGTCAGAATTGAGGGAAAGATGAATGGAGCAAAGTACAGAGAGGTCCTTGATGAAAACCTGCTCCAGAGCGCTCAGGACCTCAGACTGGGGCGAAGGTTCACCATCCAACAGGACAACAACCCTAAGCACACTGCCAAGACAATGCAGGAGTGGCTTCAGGACAAGTCTCTGAATGTCCTTTTGTGGCCCAGCCAGTGCCTGGACTTGAACCTAATTGAACATCTCTGGAGAGACCTAGAAATAGCTGTCCAGCGACGCTCCCCATCCAACCTGACAGAGCTTGAGAGGATCTGCAGAGCAGAATGAGAGAAACTCCCCAAATACAGGTGTCCCAAGATTGTAGCGTCATACACAAGAAGACTCAAGACATTAATCGATGCTTCAACAAAGTACTGAGTAAATGGTCTGAATACCTGTTCATTTGCAAAAATGTCTACAAACCTGTTTTTGCTTTGTCATTATGGGGTATTGTGTGTAGATTGATGAGGTTGAAAAAATGATTTAATCAATTTCAGAATAAGGCTGTAACGTAACAAAAGGGGTCTGAATATTTTCCGAATGCACTGTAAATATTTTGTCTTGGCCATTCACCTTCTGAATGGCACACATTCACAATCCATGTCTCAATTGTCTCAAGGCTTAAAAATCCTTCTTTAATTAACCCCTAGATTTGATTGATGCACCGATAGACACAAATCAACATCCAACTCCATCAGTTTAAGCTAGAGATATATTTTTTGCATTAGATGCATCTCAATCCACTGCATCCACCTATGTCGAACTTCCGATCTGCGGTGAAAGGTGGCAGCTGTATTTTTCAGACCGTGAGACATCCCGAAAATTGGTCTTCTCACGAAAACGCATGTAGCATCCGGTTTGACCTACAAACTATTATGACCACTGTATGGAAAAGCGAGACTCCGTTTTGCTCTACGACCCCCACGGGACTAATCTAAAATTGGTACAGTTGACGTGCCAACTTCTGTTTGTAGCCTCAGAACTGTTTGGGTTACAAACAAATGTTACCCCACTGAGGAAAGGGGAGTTCTCACAAACACGATGGTGTTCTCCATTTTGCTCTATGACCCCCACACGGGACTCATCTGAAGGTAACTGGTACCGGTTTTCAAAAATGAATGGAAGTATGAAGGTAGTTTTGTGCCTACCCAAAAAAGGGGTTAAATATGTGTAAAAAAAAACTCTATATATTTCCTGAGCTTTCTTATATCTCCAAGATATAGGACATACACTTCAAAACCTTGTTTCTTATGATATATGTTTTGACTGTCTTTTTTGCCATTTATGAATGTGTTATTCAATGTATTTCTCTGGGCTATAGTAGTAAAGACCAAATTCAATATTTTATCCAATACATTTTTTATATATATTTTTTTGTACCTAAAGGGGGCGTAAAATTCTAAATCAAATAGCTAAATGATCTACAGTGGGGAAAAAGTATTTAGTCAGCCACCAATTGTGCATGTTCTCCCACTTAAAAAGATGAGAGAGGCCTGTAATTTTCATCATAGGTACACGTCAACTATGACAGACAAATTGAGATTTTTTTTTCCAGAAAATCACATTGTAGGATTTTTAATGAATTTATTTGCAAATTATGGTGGAAAATAAGTATTTGGTCACCTACAAACAAGCAAGATTTCTGGCTCTCACAGACCTGTAACTTCTTCTTTAAGAGGCTCCTCTGTCCTCCACTCGTTACCTGTATTAATGGCACCTGTTTGAACTAGTTATCAGTATAAAAGACACCTGTCCACAACCTCAAACAGTCACACTCCAAACTCCACTATGGCCAAGACCAAAGAGCTGTCAAAGGACACCAGAAACAAAATTGTAGACCTGCACCAGGCTGGGAAGACTGAATCTGCAATAGGTAAACAGCTTGGTTTGAAGAAATCAACTGTGGGAGCAATTATTAGGAAATGGAAGACATACAAGACCACTGATAATCTCCCTCGATCTGGGGCTCCACGCAAGATCTCACCCCGTGGGGTCAAAATGATCACAAGAACGGTGAGCAAAAATCCCAGAACCACACAGGGGGACCTAGTGAATGACCTGCAGAGAGCTGGGACCAAAGTAACAAAGCCTACAATCAGTAACACACTACGCCGCCAGGGACTCAAATCCTGCAGTGCCAGACGTGTCCCCCTGCTTAAGCCAGTACATGTCCAGGCCCGTCTGAAGTTTGCTAGAGTGCATTTGGATGATCCAGAAGAGGATTGGGAGAATCTCATATGGTCAGATGAAACCAAAATATAACTGTTTGGTAAAAACTCAACTCGTCGTGTTTGGAGGACAAAGAATGCTGAGTTGCATTCAAAGAACACCATACCTACTGTGAAGCATGGGGGTGGAAACATCATGCTTTGGGGCTGTTTTTCTGCAAAGGGACCAGGACGACTGATCCGTGTAAAGGAAAGAATGAATGGGGCCATGTATCGTGAGATTTTGAGTGAAAACCTCCTTCTATTAGCAAGGGCATTGAAGATGAAACGTGGCTGGGTCTTTCAGCATGACAATGATCCCAAACACACCGCCCGGGCAACGAAGGAGTGGCTTCGTATGAAGCATTTCAAGGTCCTGGAGTGGCCTAGCCAGTCTCCAGATCTCAACCCCATAGAAAATCTTTGGAGGGAGTTGAAAGTCCGTGTTGCCCAGCGACAGCCCTAAAACATCACTGCTCTAGAGGAGATCTGCATGGAGGAATGGGCCAAAATACCAGCAACAGTGTGTGAAAACCTTGTGAAGACTTACAGAAAGCGTTTGACCTGTGTCATTGCCAACAAAGGGTATATAACAAAGTATTGAGAAACTTTTGTTATTGACCAAATACTTATTTTCCACCATAATTTGCAAATAAAGTCATTAAAAATCCTACAATGTGATTTTCTGGAGAAAAAAAATCTCATTTTGTCTGTCATAGTTGACGTGTACCTATGATGAAAATTACAGGCCTCTCTCATCTTTTTAAGTGGGAGAACTTGCACAATTGGTGGCTGACTAAATACTTTTTTTCCCCACTGTATAGTATCACAATCTTAAAACAATTCCACAATACCCCCGCCCCACCTCTCCCACGGCTTAGACTTTTAAGAATTAACCTGTCTCCTTCCCTTCTACACTGATAGAAGTGGACATCAATAAGTGATCATAGCCTTCACCAGGATTCACCTGGTCAGTCTATGTCTTGGAAAGAGAAGATGTTCCTAATGTTTTCTACACTCAGTGTAACAGTACATGATGCTCATACAGTATGCAGCAAGACCAAATCTAGTGCAGGGATTATATGGAGCCTCTTGTATGTGCTACCTGAGGTTCCTCCTCGTCATTACAAAAGAAGAGATACTGGTTTGAATGTCCAGGTTAGAATGACCCATGAGTCAATCTTTAACTATGTGGGCATGTTTGAGCTGGCATTGGGTGGGCAGGAGTGGGGGTATTTTTAGGACTATGTGCCGAAAAATTTTCTCCCCATACTCACACTGCGAATGAAGGGAATCCTTCACCTCTTATCCTTCTCTTCCCTGCCGCTAACTCAATCCTTTCCCTTTTTCCTTTTCCCTCTTTCCCACACACTTCTCCCTGCTTTCTCTCATCTTCCTCACCCCTTGTCTATCTGCCACCTTCTCTTGCCTCCATCACACCCAGTCACCTACCTGCTCCCATCCTCTGTAAGCTCCTATCTTTCCCTCCATACCCTACCTACCTTCTATCCTCTCTATTCACCCAAGTCCCCTCCCCAGACTCCTCACCCCTTTGCCATCCTTCTCTCACCCCCCACTCCGCTTCTTACTCTCTCACCCCTTTTCTCCTCTCCTCTGCCAGCACTCCCTCCCCTCTACCCCGCGTCATTTAACATGGGTCAGGAGTAGAGCCCTTAGGCCTCCTCACTCACCGCATGTCTCCTCCTCTGCCCTCCCCTTGCCTCTCTCTCTCTCTCTCTCTCTCTCTCTCTCTCTCTCTCTCTCTCTCTCTCTCTCTCTCTCTCTCTCTCTCTCTCTCTCTCTCTCTCTCTCTTACACCCTGGCCCTGTCTCCCTCCTCACCCATCCTCACCCCTCCATCCTTCCCTCTATCCTGGGTCATTTATCATGGGCCAGGAGTGGAGCCTCCGGGCCTGCAGGCCTCTGTCAGCTCCTGCAATCGCTTCTTTGTGTCTCCCAGCAAACAAGTGTTGGATCAGCAAAAGTCTATTAAAGCCTGGTTGGCCTTTCTCAGCCAATTGGTGCTGGGTCACTGAGCTGCTCTCCTCCCTGCTCCGCGGCTCTTTGTGTCGACGCTGTGCGCTGACACAGATCCGCACAAGATTAATGATTTTTAGCAGCCATTTGGGTTACTCTTGTTTCGGTTTCTCTCTTTTTGCAGGTCTTTTGCTCTCCCTTCTACAAATGTTCTGTCTCACCTTTTTTCTCTTCTCCCAATGTTGCATTATCCCTCGCTTTCTGACTATCTTCTCTCTCTCTCTGCACTCTATCTCACCTGTCAGCTTGTCCATAGTGTCCCCCTAACCCTCATCTACTGTGTCCAGTTATATCTCCAACTCCCTTCCTCACCTACTCCAATCTGGTTACACTTCATAGTCACTTTCAATAATAAGCCATCTCATGAAATGTATAAATGTTCTAATACTCATTTATTACTAGTATTACTATCATTATTAAGTTGTAAACTCCTTGTTTTCCCTAAACTCAGCATTAACTCAGGATTATTATGGGGTGCCTGGGAGTCCTGAGCCCTCCCATAACTAATAGGGCACCCCCACAGGTGTTCAAATATTAATGTGGGATGTGGTTCCTTGATACTCGTAGGTTGATGGGGGTGGTATTGTGGGTGACTCGGCCTATAGAGCGCCCGTCCAGCGCTCTAACGTCTATGGGAATGGAGAGGGGCTGAGTGGGGATGCCCAGCTCGGACGCCAGGGTAGCGTCCATAAAGCTCTCATCGGCCCCAGAGTCGATGAGTACCCGAAGAGATTTCGACTGGTTCCCCCACAGCAAGATGGCATGAAAGGGGGTGTGAGTATGCAGAGAGGAAAAGTTCTCCATATGGCCCACCCAAGTATTCGCTCCTACCGGTGAGCCTGATCTTTTAGTGGACAGGTGGACACAAAATGACCAGTAGTCCCGCAATACAGGCAACTCTTTGTGTGAAGCCTGTATTGCCGTTCGGCTGGAGACAGCCTAGCTCTGCCTAGTTGCTCGGGAAGAGGTGAACCGGCAGACTTTGGAGACTCTCGTGGGAACTCGGGTAGCCTCAGGTTCTCTCGGCAACGGAGCCGTCGGTGACTTCTGGGATGCCTCGGAGGCGAGGTGGAATCCTTGGGTGGGTGAGTGGAATCGGACATCCTCTCCTTTCTTCGTTCCCGTAGTCGCCCATCGATCCGAATGGTCAAGGCAATGAGCGAGTCGATATCCGTTGGTAGTTCCCGGGCTGCAAGCTCGTCCTTTACTTCCTCCGATACTCCATGCAGGAATGTGTCGAACAGAGCTTCCGGGTTCCAGGCACACTCAGCTGCCAACGTGCAGAAATCCACTGCATAGTCTGACACACTGCAGGATTCTTGCCAAAGCTGGAGTAACTTCCGGGCAGCCTCTCTCCCGGACAATGGCGCATTGAAAACCTTCTTTACCTGCTGCATAAACTCCTCCCGACTGAAGCATATGGCCGACTGTTGCTCCCACACTGCCGTAGCCCAGTCGAGAGTCCTCCCGGACATCAGCGTGATGAGGTACGCTATCTTAGAGCGGTCCGAGGGGAAGGAGGAGAGCTGCAGCTCGATGATGAGTGAACACTGAGCGAGAAATGCATGACAGGTTCCCGACTCTCCAGCGAAGCGTTCCGGGGGAGGTAAGCGGGGTTCTCGGGAAACCGGAATGGCCGGGGAGGCCGCGCTGCTAACAGCCGGGTTACTGAGGGTCTGGGAGATTACCGTCGTGGTAGGCTGCCTAACAGACGACCTACGGAATTGCTCCAGCAATGTGTTAAACGCTCGGTCATGGTGTTCGTCCAAGGTCTGGAACACTTCCATGAGACCATCAAGCAACTCCTCGTGCCATCCAATGGTGGCTCCTTGGGAGGAGATGGCATTGTGGAGCTGTTCCGAGTCTGCTGGGTCAGTCATGGCCAGTTCGTACTATCACGTTTCAGGAGAAGACCCAGATGCAGACAGTGTCGAAGTAACACATGTTTATTACAAAAACAGGGGGCGGGCAAACGACAGATCTTTCATTGTCTGCTTATATGCCCCCTTTATTTATCCTACGGTTCTGACTTGGTGTACAGGGAGAATGCTGTAAGAACGGCCCATATTCTGAATTCTGTCGCTGTACATTTCAAAAGTGCTGAACAAACAGTTATATTGACTACGTCTGTCCTAGCTCACCCATTAATGTCTTAATCGAAATTACAGATTGCCTCTTATATGCTCGTCTTTCCCTTATGCCATAGTTTCTACATCTCAATTGTCACAAGAAACCACATTTGTTTAAGCAAGTCAGCCACATCAGCTTTGTTTTTTTAAAAGGCAGTAAATTAGTCTGAATTAACTGTTTTGCTGCCAGACAAGGCTCCGCTGATAGCCAGGTGTAGCGGTGGTAAGGATTCACTCCATGGTGCTGAAAAGAAAGCTCTGCTGTTAGGACAGCTTTATGTAGGCCCTAACAGTTTGTGGGCACCGTCTGTCACTGTTATAGTGCAATGAATGTATTGTTTAGTGTTGGTTTGTGTTGTGTAGTGGCTTTGCTGGCATGCATTAAAAAAAAATATATATTGTTTGCCCCACCAAGATTGACATGCTAAAATCGCCATTGCGTCCATCCATTCTCTCTAACCACTATGCGAACATACCCCTGGTCATGCTCTAAACTTGTAGCACCCTGGTTGTATTGCCACACACACACATTCAAACTGTAGGCTACTGTACTTCCTGTGAACATGTTGCCATGGATAATCATAATCTTTACTGGAACAGCATTGTCTGAAAATTCAATCAATGAAAATGTAGAATAGTAGTGGTACTATACTTATTAAATTGAATTATTTAGTTGTAGTTTAGTACCAGTATTGGTTGTATTTTCTATATTTTGATTACAATGCAATCATTGTTTCATGCACTACAGTTGTTAATCTGAATAATTACATAATGGTAAATAAAGAAGGTAGGTTAACACAGATCTTCATGTTTATTGCAATAACAAAGGTTAACATCAGGGTCCATGGGTAAACAACCAACGCACCCTTTTCTGAGCTCTTGCACAGACATTTATCCTCCAACTTCGAGGCCCATTGAACTCTTTTGTTTTATCTTCGCTCAATAAAGCAAACATGACGCATATTTTCCAGAATATTACATGGGTTTGGAAATGTAATATACCCCAGCCAAAAGAATGCCTCCAGCCCCATGTGCTCACCGTTAGACCGAGCAATGAAATACGGAGGATGCTCTTCGACAGTGACATTTTAATGTTATATTTCATTTCAGGGAAAGAGATGATTCCGTGCCAAGAATAATGCTTGGCTCGGATCTGCATGGCTAGTAAAAGGCCATGCAAGCAGCATCTCTTTAATAGTTGTTGTAATGGAACCAAGTGGTCTCCAGTCTGACTAGATGCAAAGAGACACAGGGTGCATGTGGCGACGATGGATTAATGGATTACATAAATGTATTTATACAAGATTAATTATGAAAATTAATCAATATTTTCAGACAAATTGTTAACCTGTATCATTTGTTATAGTGATTGGCAACTAGCCTGTTTTGTTGGACTGAGTTGCTGGATGTTATTGTGAGGCTAATCAAAACTTTTATCTGTACGCTATAGCCTATGTAGCTATTCAGGTAATGGCTAAAAACTATGGTCATAATTGCCTATCCAACCAGAGAACATTTACATCCGACATGATACTGTAACATGCATTTCACTGAAAGTCCTGTTGGAATGGAGCCAGTTAATTTTACACTAGGCTTACTACATTTGCATTATTGTATAACTTTTTTGCAATAAGGGTATTTTATGTCATTTATTTGTTGTTTTATTTACTGCATGTCATTCAACCACATCCTCCATACTTAGAATTACGGAAGAGTATTGAGGCCAAGCGTAGAGAAAATGTTTATAAACAGTGATGGGGTGGTGGTACTTTTTTATACAGCACATTTTCCAAAAACTAGTAGCATTAGTCCCGTTAATATAAAAATTAACCCAAAATGTGTTTAACGCTTTAAATAGTTGTAAAATGTAACAAAGTAGACATTTCTAGAATAAAGTAGAAATGTGAATAAACTGGCAATATTTAGAGAATAAAGTGGCAATATTTAGAGAATAAAGTGGCAATTTTAGAGAATAAAGTGGCAATATTTTAAAAATAAAGGGCCAATATTTTGAGACTAAAGTGGCAATATTTAGAAAATAAAGAGGCAATATTTTGAGAATAAACTGGCGATATTAGTTTTTTCTCCTTTTCTGTATTTGTTTCAAAATCGTTGTATTTGTTTTCAATGTTGGGGAAGGAAATTGCCCGTAAGTCTGTATAGTTCTCGCAGTATAGGAGAAAATGCATCTCTCTCTCAACCTCTCTCTGAGGGCAGAGTGAGCACAACCTGTCCTCTCTGGGTAGCCAGATCTGCCTGTGACTGCCTGTTTCTATGGCCAGGCTGTGCTCACTGAGTCTGTACATAGTCAGTGTTGTTCTCAGTTCTCTATTAGGGTTAGGGTTAGGGTTAGCCACCGTGTACTGTCTGTTTAGAGCTAAATAGCATTGAAATTTACTTAGATTTTTTGTGGTGTCTTTTCGATATGTGACATTTTTATTTTTGCATTGTGATAATTTGGTCTGGCCAGATTTTCTGAGTGCTGTCTTGAGACTTTATTGGGTTGGTAGTGGTTAGTGAACTTAGCCTGAGGACCAGCTGGCTGAGGGGACTCTTCTCTATGGTCACCTCTTGGCATTCGAGGGCTTTGTATTATTAGGAGTGGGGGTCACTTGTTTTTAGATTATTATAACATTTTGTGGATATTTTTGGGATATTAATCAGAAGAAGGAAGTTTTCCTCTGTACTTTGAGGATGCTCTTACAGAATTCCGCATGCAGGGTTTCAATTCGGTGTTTGTCTCATTTGTCAAATTCTTGCTTTGTAAGCGGACCCCACTGCCATATAGTGCAATTGGTTCTATTATTGATTTGAATATTTTGAGCCAGATCCTAATTGGTATGTCTAATTTAATATATATTGTAATGGCATAGAACGCCCTCCTTGCTTTGTCTTTCAGTTCACTGATGGCCAGGTTGAAGTTCCCTGTGGAGGAAATATCTTGTCCCAAATATGTGTGTGTTCTCTATGAGTGGAGCAGAGTAAAAAGGTTTATATTGTGACAACCTTCTTCAAGGTTAGGAGAGACAGTCACCAAAATCACCCCAGAGAGAGTTATTTCGAACAGGACAGTACCTGTATGTTGGTTTCTCCGTCCTGGTACGCTCAGGCCACAGGCGTGGTCGAGGATAGCAGTGTTCGGTACACAGCTAGGGTTCTCGGTAGGTCCAGGTCCAATAGCCAACAGGTAGGTCAAAACAGTCCAGGTCACACACGGTAAATCCAGCCGATATATATTGTCACTTTTCAATTTTTCCATGGTTCACAGATCCACAGCCACTTGCTCTCTCTTCTCCTTCCTGGTTTGTCTTGACCCCTTATATGTGGGTCGGCCCCACCTTGCGAGCGTTCCCCTTGCTTCTGGGGATTGTCGTTTTTGGCGGTTGGCCATTTTGTGATCTGTAGTTCTTGTCGGGGTGGCCATTTTAGTGAGAGGGCAGAGCCCGTTTATTAGTTCTGCGCTCACATTTCTGCAATTTAACACTCTGCCCCCTTCTTTGCCACACATCTCCCCCCATAGCTTCGACCCTCTAGGTTGGGCTACCGCAGCAAAATAGGCGTGCATGCCGGATAACCCATCCACATTTCCCATTTCCTTCCCTGCTCTGTGTTTTAAGTCAAAGTGAAATGGTTGGAGACTCAAAAATCACTGCATCACCTGAGCGTTCTTCTCTTTAGCCCTATGCATCCAGGTGAGTTGGGCATGGTCACTGATGAGGGTGAAGTGGCACCCTAGCAGGTAATATTTCAGCCTTTCAACAGCCCACTTTACTTCAGCGCTTCTTTCTCAACGACTGAGTAGTTGGCCTCCCGTGGTTCCAGCTTCCTGCTTAAAAACAGGATGGGGTGTTCCACCCCTTCTACCTCTTGGGAGAGCACGGCTCCCAATCTGACCTCTGAGGCATCCGTCTGAACCACGAACTCGCGCTCAAAGTCTGGTACCACCACTGGATTACAGCAGAGAGCCTCCTGTAATGTTCTAAATGGCCTTTTCATCCCATTTTACCATGTTTGGCACTCTGGCTCTAGTCATGTCGGTGGGGCGGCCACTGTGGCATAATTTGGGATGAACTTCCGGTAGTAACCTGTCAACCCTAGGAAGGCTCGAACCTGCTTCTTATTTACTGGTTTCGGCCATCCTGTAATTGCCTCAACCTTCTTAAGTTGGGGTTTGATTAACTCTCTTCCCATGGTGTATCCCAGATACTCGGTTTCCTCTAACCCCACATAACACTTGGCAGGGTTCGCCGTGAGCCCTGCCTTCCTAAGGGCATTTAGCACTGCCTGTACCCGGGATAAGTGGGATTCCCAATCTGGGAAGATCCCCATGTCATCTAAATAGGCTGCGGCATGAGCTCGGTGCGGTTTTAGGACCTGGTCTATTAGCCATTGAAAGGTGGCTGGGGCCCCGTGTAAGCCGAATGGCATGACGGTGTATTGAAACAAACCATCAGGGGTTGCGAAGGCTGTCTTTTCTTTGGCTCTGGGGGTCAGGGGAATTTGCCAGTAACCTTTGGCTAGGTCCAGGGTCGAAATGTACCGATCTTTACCAATTTTCTCCAATAGTTCATCTATTCAGGGCATGGGGTAGGCATCAAACTTGGAGATTTCATTTACCTTCCGAAAATCATTACAAAACCGCAAAGACCCATCGGGCTTGGAGACCAATACAATTGGGCTAGACCACACACTATGTGACTCTTCGACCACTCCAGCTGCCAACATTTTCTCAGTCTCCGCTCTAATCGCTGCTCGTCAAGCCTCAGGTACCCGATATGGCCTCATGCTCACTTTTCTCCCTGATAGGGAAACAATATCATGAGCCGTAACCTCAGTTCGTCAGTTCGTCCTGGTATCCCTGAAAATACATCTCTGTTTTTCTGGATCAGGGTCTTTACTTCCTGTACTTGTGCTGGGGACAGAGCAGGTGAAACATGCACTTCGGCTGCCTCCTGAGTGGGTGTGGGGTAAGTGACAATTAGTGTTTCTCTCTCTCTCCATGCTTTTAACAGGTTTATGTGATTGATCTGTTCCGGGGGCCGACAACCTGGCTGTCAGATCCGATAATTAACTTCTCCTATTTTCTCCAGCACTTCATATGCTCCTTTCCATGTGGCTAGTAGTTTACACTCTACCGTGGGGACCAGCACTAACACTTTATCTCTCGGTTGAAATTCCCTCAGGGTAGCCTGCCGGTTATAAGTGTGCCGCTGGTGCTCTTGTGTTTGCCTCATGTGCTCTCTGACGATGGGCGTAACTGTGGCTATCCTGTCTTGCATTGCCGTGACGTGCTCTATAACACTTGTATAATGGGTGGCCTGGTGCTCCCAGGTTTCCCAGGCGATTTCTAAGATTCCCCAAAGGGTGAAAACCCCAGTGAGGCTTGGGGAACCTCTCTAATGGCAAACATCAGATACGGCAACATGATCGATTACCTTCCTGAGCATTGACATCAGGGTGCGGTTGAATCTCTCAACGAGCCCGTCCGTCTGAGGATGGTAAACTGATGTCCTCAACTGTTTCACCTGCCATAACTTACAAAGGTCCACCATAAGGCGGGACATAAAGGGGGTCCCCTGGTCAGTAAGGATCTCCTTTGGAATCCCTACCCTGGTGAAGAGGAGCACTAACTCCTTGGCAATATTTTGGGGAATGGCTTCTGGGTAGCGAGTGGCATAATCTAGGATGACCACAATGTATTGGTGCCCTCTGGCAGATTTATGTAGTGGGCCCACTATATCCATCGCTATCCTCTCAAATGGCGTTTAGATTATGGGGAGTGGCACTAATGGGCTTCTAACAGCTGGTCAGGAAGCTGTTAACTGGCACTCAGGGCACTCTCCACAATGTCGAGCCACCTCAGCCTGAATTCCTGGCCAGTAAAACCTCCTCACAATCCTGTCTCGGGTTTTATCGATACCAAGGTGTCCCCCCAGAATATGTCCATGAGCTAGGTCCAGTACTGTTCTCCGGTACCGGGTGGGGACCAACAACTTTTCCACCACATCAACCCCTATTTTTGAGACTCTGTATACCAAACCCTTTTTCATGATGAAGTGGGGGAAACTATTAGGCACTGTCCCGTCATTTATGGGGGTACTATCCATGACCTGCACATCTGCTCTGGCTTGCTGCAGGGTTGGATCCTGGCTTTGGGCCGTCCCGAAATTAGTCAGGGACCCTGCCAGGTCTGTTGGTTCTAGATAGTCGCCCTCTGAATCCAGATCGACCCCGGCCCAACTAGTTCCGGGCTGCTCATTATCGACGAGGTCTACCCCTTCTTCCTCATCCTCCCCTACTAGCACCTGTGAGGTTGGCCCCTGAGAAACGTTCTCTTTTATTGGCTTTGGTTGAGGGCTAGATGCTACTTCCTGCTTGGTCAGGGGGTTTGGCTTCTCAAATATGCTGTTCTTTTGGCCTAACCTCGCAAAGTTAGGAAGGTATCTACCCAGTATTACATCATACGGCATCTTCTGGACCACGCCGACCTCATAATCTGTCCTCAGTTTGTATGCTCAGTAAGGCTGTGGGATACGGACGGGTATCCCCATGAATGCACATAACACTGACATCCTGATTTTTATCCAGTTTATGAGTGGGCACTAGGTCTGCAACGACCAAGGTTAACATACTGCCGGAATCAAGCAGGGCTGTAACCTCTTTCCCTTCAACCTTCACCATGCACATACAGTGCATGCAGAAAATCACATTGTAGGATTTTTAATGAATTTATTTGCAAATTATGGTGGAAAATAAGTATTTGGTCACCTACAAACAAGCAAGATTTCTGGCTCTCACAGACCTGTAACTTCTTCTTTAAGAGGCTCCTCTGTCCTCCACTCGTTACCTATATTAATGGCACCTGTTTGAACTTGTTATCAGTATAAAAGACACCTGTCCACAACCTCAAACAGTCACACTCCAAACTCCACTATGGCCAAGACCAAAGAGCTGTCAAAGGACACCAGAAACAAAATTGTAGACCTGCACCAGGCTGGGAAGACTGAATCTGCAATAGGTAAGCAGCTTGGTTTGAAGAAATCAACTGTGGGAGCAATTATTAGGAAATGGAAGACATACAAGACCACTGATAATCTCCCTCGATCTGGGGCTCCACGCAAAATCTCACCCCATGGGGACAAAATGATCACAAGAACGGTGAGCAAAAATCCCAGAACCACACGGGGGGACCTAGTGAATAACCTGCAGAGAGCTGGGACCAAAGTAACAAAGCCTACCATCAGTAACACACTACGCCGCCAGGGACTCAAATCCTGCAATGCCAGACGTGTCCCCCTGCTTAAGCCAGTACATGTCCAGGCCCGTCTGAAGTTTGCTAGAGTGCATTTGGATGATCCAGAAGAGGATTGGGAGAATGTCATATGGTCAGATGAAACCAAAATATAACTTTTTGGTAAAAACTCAACTCGTCGTGTTTGGACAAAGAATGCTGAGTTGCATCCAAAGAACACCATACCTACTGTGAAGCATGGGGGTGGAAACATCATGCTTTGGGGCTGTTTTTCTGCAAAGGGACCAGGAAGACTGATCCGTGTAAAGGAAAGAATGAATGGGGCCATGTATCGTGAGATTTTGAGTGAAAACCTCCTTCCATCAGCAAGGGCATTGAAGATGAAACGTGGCTGGGTCTTTCAGCATGACAATGATCCCAAACACACCGCCCGGGCAATGAAGGAGTGGCTTCCTAAGAAGCATTTCAAGGTCCTGGTGTGGCCTAGCCAGTCTCCAGATCTCAACCCCATAGAAAATCTTTGGAGGGAGTTGAAAGTCCGTGTTGCCCAGAGACAGCCCCAAAACATCACTGCTCTAGAGGAGATCTGCATGGAGGAATGGGCCAAAATACCAGCAACAGTGTGTGAAAACCTTGTGAAGACTTACAGAAAACTTTTGACCTGTGTCATTGCCAATAAAGAGTATATAACAAAGTATTGAGAAAGTTTTGTTATTGACCAAATACTTATTTTTCACCATAATTTGCAAATAAATTCATAAAAAATCCTACAATGTGATTTTTTTTTATGTTCGGGGGGTCTGTAGGCCCACTGGTGGAAGCGATGTGCCCTCACAGTATCGGTCACTCTTAGTCTAGTCAGAATCTCTCCCTTTAGTTTATCATAGTCCTGTGCATCTTTCAACTCCTGGTCGAAATACGCTTTTTGAGCGTCCCCTGCCAGGTATGGTGCCAAAAGCCCTGCCCATTCTTCTTTCGGCCACTTCTCTCTCTCTGCCGTCCTTCGAAGGTGGTGAGGTATGCTTCCACATAATCCTGCTTTATCATTTTTGAAGGAAATGATTGGCCGACCTCTGGGTATTTGTAGCTGGTAACTGAGCTCCAATTTGGGCCGCTAGCCCCTGCAGGCCTTCTCTTATCTCCCCTGGTGTTTCTCTCTTGCTCCTCTCTGAGCAGCTGGTTGGTGCGGTGCTGGACCTGCAGCGTGTCCTGATGCATTCGTATCGCATCTTGATGAGCTATTTGTTGAGTTTTAGTTGCCTCTTGTTGGGCTGCCACTGCTTGTAACAGTGCCTGTATGGCTCCTTCCACACTAATTTTCCCTGAGCAAACTGAACGAAACAAACAAAACCACAAAAAAACCTGACTCCCCTTCGGAGTGCTAACTGAACTTAAACATTTTTAAATTATAATAACCTACCCAGCGGTATGGCTAGTCCGTTTATCCAGTTCAAACGACAATGTGCCCGCATTCTCCACCACGTGTGACAATCCTCTTCAAGGTTAGGAGAGTTTGTACACAAATTCAGCGGGAGACCGTCAACAAAATCACCCCAGAGAGAGTTATTTTGAGCAGGACAGTATCTGTATGTTGGTTTATACGTCCTGGTCCGCCCAGGCCACAGGCATGGTCGAGGATAGCAGTGTTCGATACACGAATTGGGTTCTCGGTAGGTCCAGATCCAACAGCTAACAGGTAAGTCCAAACAGTCCAGGTCATACACGGTAAATCCAGCCGATAGATATTGTCACTTTTCTCTTTTTCCGTGGTTCACAGATCCACAGCCACTTGCTCTCTCTCCCCCTTCCTGGTTTGTCTTGAACCCTTATATGTGGGTCGGCCCCACCTTGCGTGCGTTCCCCTTGCTTCTGGGGATTATCGTTTTTGGCGGTCGGCCATTTTGTGATCTGTAGTTCTTGTTGGGGTGGCCATTTTAGTGAGAGGGTAGAGCCCGTTTATTAGTTCTGCCATTTAACACTCTGCCCCCTTCTTTGCCACAATATTTTTCCCTGACGTCTGTACCTTTTCTAGAATATCATGTTTGTCTTTTTAAGGTCTGACAGAACTGTTTCAGATTATCTAAATGCTGCTGTAGCAACTTATTTTGTGGGGGATAGCTGTACCAGATCATCTGCACACAGGAGTCATTTTATATTTTAACCCTTTAAATAGTTAGAGAACAAAGTAGAAATGTGAATAAAGTCGCAATATTTTGAGAATAAAGTGGCAATATTTTGACCAAGGGATCTGTGGAGGCATTTTATTTCTGCGTCGTTAACAGTGAGACTGAGGGCTGTTTATTGCTCTTGCGTTTTAGCCAATTAATTTAAATAGATATTAAATAGACTTCAGCTCAAGTTGTTCCTCTGTTTTACTCTGTGCCCCTGAGAAAATACATCTGTATGTTTATCTCCAATTTTCACTGCACATTTGTTATATGTGTACATTGATTTCATGACATAATATGTTTTTCCACCCACACCACTTGCAATTAATTTGAGTAAAATGCCTTCATGCCAAATTGAATCAAATGCTTTTTGGAAATCTACAAAGCAGGAGAAATGTTTTATATTGTTTTCATTTACATGTTTATCAATTAGGGCAGGGGTTCTAAAAGTGGGGTCTGCAGGCAGATCTATATATATATATATATATATATATATATATATATATATATATATAAATTTAATGAATAATTCTAACAACATATTAAACGGATGACCAAAGGATCTGTGGAAGAAGTTTAAAGGAATACCATGATATACCCATTGATTCTTGAAGAATATGTATTTTAGAAATGCCTCATGAGCTTAGTTCAACTGTCGTACCCCATCAGACCCCAAGATATCTTGTTTTAGTCCAATGTTTGTAAACAATGTACATGTCAACAAACACTGTATAGCCGCAAAACATTGGTAAAACTATAATTTTTATATCATGAACGTTCAGCCCTTGCATCCATAGCTCTGTCTAGGAACTTGAGAGTGGTTACATTTCTCCAGGCCCATCCCTCAGCTTTTTACCAAAACTGAGTTGGGGTGACCACATTGTTATTGTTTCAATTAAGAAGCTTTAAAACCACAAAGTTTTCTCTCTGCCCCATGGCAAAATGTGTAGAATTGCAGGAAATGAGCTTGAAAATGGCAAAATGTTCTCTCCGATCCCAAGAGGTGGGGCTTTAAAATGTTCCTTCCCAGGGCCCGAGATTTGGGTCCAGCCATGCACTGCCGAAGTCATAGTAAAACTCCTTGTATGCTTTTTTTATTTCTTTTTATCTCACTCGAGTTATGAGGGGTTCCCTGATGAATTTCCTATCAGAAAATGGGTCCCCGAACCCAAAAGGTTTGAGAACCCCTGAATTAGGGTGTGTAGGGTATAAATATGGTCTGATGTTCGATCATTTGATAGGATTCCAATTGGACTTTTGCTCAGGACACTGAGAAAGTGCAGTAATCTGCTGTTCATGATGGGGCAGAATGTTTTCCCCAGGTTGCTGTTGACACAATTGGAGTAAAATGTATTACTGCTGTTATTAGACCTTGGTTCCAGGGAAATCGCCTACACTATAGCCTACACTCAAAACTTTGTTAAAAAGTTTGAGCATGGCAGTGCTAAATTTGTAGTCTGTGTATTATAGCATTCATTTTCCATCAGTACCACAAGCCTTTTTGGGTTGCAGAGCCTGTATTTCTTCCAATATTCCTTTTTCTGTTATTGGGGAATCCAGAGGGATCTAGTTGTCTTTACTGGCTAATTCAAGTATTTATTTTTGTTTCGAATTCATTGTAATATTTCCATATAGTTCTTCAAAGTTATTCCTGCATAGATCACCATTTCGGATAGCCAATTCTTCTCAGTGTGTTTGTTTGAATCAATGGATTTCGCAATATCAGTAAAAATTGGTGTCTGATGTGTTATTTGTTTGTTCTGAGTCTGTTTGTATTATTTTAGGGTTTCCAAATACTGAAGGCGTAGATCTTAGTTGTCTGGTTCTCTATGTTTTTGGTTGAATAGATTGCTATGTTTTTTTGTTATAGATTCGCAATCAAACTATTTTTCATTATTTGTCTTTTTTGGATCGTTTTTTTGTGTCTTCTTTATTTGTCTTTAGAAATCTTTTTTTTTTTTTTTTTTTTACAGCAAAATGTACACCTTCCTTATTGTGAGGATATGCGTGGGCCAGAAAGTTGTCGGGAAGGGATTACATTTTTGGATTGCTAATTGCTTTCGGGTAGTTTTCCATACTATTCTTAGTCCACCTAAAAGACTGATTGGTCAAAATTTACTGGTCTCTTCTCCCTTGTGGTTTGTTTCTGCCCTTTTTAGATATGCTGTTAATTTTGCTATGGTCTGATAGTGGTGTTAGTGGGCTGACCGTGAATGCTCTGAAAGACACTGGATCTAGGTATGTGATGACATAATCTACAGTACTACTGCCACGAGGTGAGCTGTATGTATACCTACCAAAAGAGTCACCTTGTAACCTTCCATTGACTATGTACAGACCCAGCGTTCGACGGAGCTTCAATAGTTGGTTCCCATTTCTGTTGTTGTTTTTCATTCTGGGGGAATATGAGGGGAGAGAGGAATGCTGATGTTTGTAGGTATGTTTGTCTCCCTGTGTGGTAATGGTGCCTGGTTCTTCGCCAGTCCTAGCATTAAGATTACCAAAGATCAAAACATTTCCCTGGGCCTGGAAATGACTGATCTCCTCTTCTAGGATGGAGAAGCTCTCTTCCATGTAGTAAGGGGACTCTGATGGGGGGATACATTGGCGACCCATCATTCAGGGCAGGTGGGGCAGAGCCACCTGTTAAAAAATATATATAAAAAAGAAACGTCCCCTCACTGTCAACTGCGTTTATTTTCAGCAAACTTAACATGTGTAAATATTTGTATGAACATAACAAGATTCAACAACTGAGACATAAACTGAACAAGTTCCACAGACATGTGACTAACAGAAATTGAATAATGTGTCCCTGAACAAAGGAGGGGGGGGTCAAAATCAAAAGTAACAGTCAGTATCTGGTGTGACCACCAGCTGCATTAAGTACTGCAGTGCATCTCCTCCTCATGGACTGCACCAGATTTGCTAGTTCTTGCTGTCAGATGTTACCCCAATCTTCCACCAAGGCAACTGCAAGTTCCATGATATTTCTGGGGGGAATGGCCCTAGCCCTCACCCACCGATCCAACAGGTCCCAGACATGCTCAATGGGATTGAGATCCGGGCTCTTCACTGGCCTTGGCAGAACACTGACATTCCTGTCTTGCAGGAAATCACGCACAGAACGAGCAGTATGGCTGGTGGCATTGTCATGCTGGAGGGTCATATCAGGGATGAGCCTGCAGGAAGGGTACCACATGAGGCAGGAGGATGTTTTCCCTGTAACGGACACCGTTGAGATTGCCTGCAATGACAACAAGCTCAGTCTGATGATGCTGTGACACACCGCCCCAGACCATGACGTACCCTCCACCTCCAAATCGATTCCGCTCCAGAGTACAGGCCTTGGTGTAACGCTCATTCCTTCGACGAAAAACGCGAATCCGACCATCACCCCTGGTGAGACAAAACCACGACTCGTCAGTGAAGAGATCTTTTGCCAGTCCTGTCTGGTCCAGTGATGGTGGGTTTGTGCCCATTGGCGACGTTGTTGCCGGTGATGTCTGGTGAGGACCTGCCTTACAACAGCCCTACAAGCCCTCAGTCCAGCCTCTCTCAGCCTATTGCGGACAGTCTGAGCACTGATGGTGGGATTGTGCTTTCCTGGTGTATCTCGGGCAGTTGTTGTTGCCATCCTGTACCTGTCCCGCAGGTGTGATGTTCGGATGTACCGATCCTGTGCAGGTGTTGTTAAACGTGGTCTGCCACTGCGAGGACGATCAGCTGTCCGTCCTGTCTCCCTGTAGTGCTGTCTTCGGCGTCTCACAGTATGGACATTGCAATTTATTGCCCTGGACACATCTGCAGTCCTCATGCCTCCTTGCAGCATGCCTAAGGCACATTCATGCAGATGAGCAGGGACCCTGGGCATCTTTCTTTTGGTGTTTTTCAGAGTCAGTAGATAGGCCTCTTTTTAGTGTCCTGTTTTCATAACTGTGACCTTAATTGCCTACAGTCTGTAAGCTGTTAGTGTCTTAATGACCGTTCCAGGGGTGCATGTTCATTCATTGTCTATGGTTAATTGAACAAGCAGTTCAATTAAACAGTGTTTAAACCCTTTACAATGAAGATCTGTGAAGTTATTTGGATTTTTACAAATTATCTTTGAAAGACAAGGTCCTGAAAAAGGGACCTTTCTTTTTTTGTTGGGTTTATATATATATATAAAAAGTTGAAGTTGGAAGTTTACATACACATAGGTTGGAGTCATTAAAACGTATTTTCAACCACTCCACAAATTTCTTGTTAACAAACTATAGTTTTGGCAAGTCGGTTAGGACATGTACTTTGTGCATGACACAAGTAATTTTTTCAACAATTGTTTACAGACAGATTATTTAACTTCACTGTATCACAATTCCATTGGGTCAGAAGTTTACATACACTAAGTTGACTGTGCCTTTAAACAGCTTGGGAAATTCCAGAAAATGATGTCATGGCTTTAGAAGCTTCTGATTTTGAATTTGAGTCAATTGGAGGTGTACCTGTGGATGTATTTCAAGGCCTACCTTCAAACACAGTGCCTCTTTGCTTGACATCAAGGGAAAATCCAAAGAAATCAGCCAAGACCTCAGAAAAACAATTGTAGACCTCCACAAGTCTGGTTCATCCTTGGGAGCAATTTCCAAACGCCTGAAGGTACCACGTTCATCTGTACAAACAATAGTACGCAAGTATAAACACCATGGGACCACGCAGCCATCATACCGCTCAGGAAGGAGACGCGTTCTGTCTCCTAGAGATGAACGTACTTTGGTGTGAAAAGAGCAAATCAATCCCAGAACAACAGAAAAGGACCTTGTGGAGATGCTGGAGGAAACAGGTACAAAAGTATCTATATCCACAGTAAAACGAGTCCTATATCGACATAACCTGAAAGGCTGCTCAGCAAGGAACTGCTCCAAAACCGCCATAAAAAAGCCAGACTACGGTTTGCAACTGCACATTGGGACAAAGATCTTACTTTTTGGAGAAATGTCCTCTGGTCTGATGAAACAAAAATAGAACTGTTTGGCCATAAAAACCATCGTTATGTTTGGAGGAAAAAGGGGGTAGGCTTGCAAGCCGGAGAACACCATCCCAACCGTGAAGCACGGGGGTGGCAGCATCATGCTGTGGGGTTGCTTTGCTGCACGAGGGACTGGTGCATTTCACAAAATAGATTGCATCATGAGGAAGGAAAATTATGTGGATATATTGAAGCAACATCTGAAGACATCAGTCAGGAAGTTAATGCTTGTTTGCAAATGGGTCTTCCAAATGGATAATGACCCCAAGCATACTTCCAAAGTTGTGGCAAAATGGCTGAAGGACAACAAAGTCAAGGTATTGGAGTGGCCATCACAAAGACCTGACCTCAATCCTATAGAAAATGTGTGGGCAGAACTGAAAAGTGTGTGCAAGCAAGGAGGCCTACAAACCTGACTCAGTTACACGAGCTCTGTCAGGAGGAATGGGCCAAAATTCACCCAACTCATTGTGGGAAGCTTGTGGAAAGGCTACCCGAAACGTTTGACCCAAGTTAAACAATTTAAAGGAAATGCTACCAAATACTAATTGAGTGTATGTAAACTTCTGACCCACTGGGAATGTGATGAAAGAAATACAAGCTGAAATAAATCATTCTCTCTGCTTTTATTCTGACATTTCACATTCTTAAATTAAAGTGGTGATCCTAACTGATGTAATACAGGGAATTCTTACTAGGATTAAATGTCAGGAATTGTGAAAAACTGAGTTTAAATTAATTTGGCTAAGGTGTATGTAAACTTCCGACTTCAACTGTTTGTAGCGAACACGATGCCATTTTCAACCAAATTGAGAATTCTCCTGTTTTGATTAGTTCTATTGAATGTGTTAGTTGTGTTTTGAACCACATCAGCATTCCACCTGAATCCCTCCCCTGTGTGACTCCTCTCATTTTGGTGGATGGGACCACTATCTCCCTGCACCCTAGTGGACAACCAGTGGACCCATCTCCTCTTCTCCACATCTCCTGTAAAACTATTATGTCTGTCTTATTTTTCTAATAAAATCTCAGGATCTTGCTCTTAAGATCAAGAGCAGACGACCTCAGTCCTTGAATGTTCTAGCAGGAGATAGTAATTTTTTAAAAGTCCATAGATTTCAGAATGACATTTACAGTTTTTAAAACGAGATAAACATACAAAACATTCCAAATGGAAAGATAGGGTTGGGCCTTATAGGGTTGGGCCTGTTGCTCTGCCAACAGCCCCTGCGTAACTGCCTGCCTGGGTGAGGTTCCTGTTTTTTGGGGGGAGGTGCTGAGGAGTGCAGGAGTGGCTCAGGTCTGGCCTGGTGAAGGCCATTGGCGGGGGGGTATGTAGCTGGTTTGTGAGTGGTTTCAGCTGGCCTGGATGTGGGGGTGTAGGGGGTGTTGTGGTCGGCGGTACTCCTCTCTCGACGGGGGGCCTCTGGGTGAATGTCTTCTCGGGTGTCGGGCTGGTCTCTGCGGGATGCACTGCTGGTCATGTTGTATATGGTGGGCTGGCGTCCTAGGGCAACATCCTTCAGCATCCTTGTGAAGATGGGGACTTCCTCTTTGTACAGATGTACGTGGTCGTAGAGGCAGTCCAGGTCGAGGGTAGGATGATGGGCCAGGTGTACATTTGGCTGCAGGGCACAGTTCCATAAGTGGCTGGCGTTGATCTGTTGTATAGTGACGGGGTGAAAGTCCGTTCTCTGGAGGAGTATGGACACCACAATCTTGGTGTTGGAGAATATGGTGGTGGCCTTTTCTATTACCCTCCTCAGTGATGTGGCCACCCTCTCCTGCTGGGCATGCAGGTCGTTGCTCCTGGTGTGTATTATGATGTGGATCGGTGACCCGAGCTGGGCCTATTCTAGCAGCTCCATTGCAGTTTGTGTTGTGGGACACCACACCTTTTTCGATTTATGAGTAGGGAAAAGTGATTTCTGTTGAATTAACTTCCCATTCGAGTCCAGCAACAGGATGATGTCAGCCTGTCTGTCCTCTGGTCTGGAGAGAGTGAGGGCTGGTGCGTATTGTAGCAGTGGTGGGTATGGGAGAAGGGGAGCTAGGCTCATTTTGATGTGGCTGGGGTGCTGTACTGTGAGTTGGTGCTGGGGTGGTGCAGGCTGGGCTGGAGAGATCTGGCTGGTTAGAGTGGACTCCTCTGCTGTGTTGGGGCAGAGCTCTAGGTTGGTGTCCAGCTGTGTATTTTGGGCACACAGTTCTCTCTCTCTGTCCTGCAGCTGCTGTCTCCAGCCAGGTCACCGGTGATACAAGTCAGTATTTGACATCCATGTCTGAGGATGTCAGGTGATGATGTAGAAACTGGCCACTAGTGGCAAAGGTTGCAAGTTTGAATCCAGCGATAGAAAGTAGTTTTTGAGATTTTAGTTTTAAGCCTATTTAAGCCTATCCGAGTTAGCATCTGCCTCTGATTCCAAAGTTTGTAAGTTAGAATCCAGTGATAGATAGTTGTTTTGAGATTTTAGTTTTAAGCCTATCCCAAACCTAGGTATTAACTATGCCTAAGCATCTATCTCTGATTCCAAAGGTTGCAAGTTTGTATTCAATGATAGGTTGTTTTTTAGAGTTTTGTTTTAAGCCTATCCCAAACCTTAACCCTTACCATACCTGTTCGGAGTTAATGCCTAACCTTAAGGTTTCGGAGTTAATGCCTAAACTTAACCCTAACCTTAAAAATGTGGCGTTAATGCCTAAACTTAACCTTAAACACTTTTAAATTGCATAAAAAAATTAAGTCAACCTGAAACTGCCTCTGGTTGCCCTGCACAAGGATGGTCCCATTTGTGTGTCCTCTGCCACTCATATTTTTTTATTTAAATAAACTCCAATTCCCTTTCATTTGACCGAGGGGAAATGGGCCTTTACTGAGCAGTGCCATGCCCTTGGCTGCTCTGTGAAGAGAATTAGGTTGCTGACATCTCCGTTCTTGTATAGGTCCGCAAACAGTCTCTGGTCTCTCCCTCAAAGGTTTCTGCTTGTGCTGTTAGCATGCATTATTGTTTTTGGCCTCTGGGGGGTAGTATATTGGAATGGCATCAGTGCTGCTGCTGGCGGCAGGTGAGGGGCAAAGGCTGCTGCAGAAAAAGGGGGATATTCTAAATGCCCAGTGCTCTTTCTAGTCTTTAGCCTAGCCTAGCTGATGAAGAAGTTCACCCTGATGGAGGTAGAGCAAGTGCTGCGCTCCTAAATTAAATTAAATACCAAGAAAATAGCTGTCTGTTCTCTCTCCTTGTTCTCTCCTGTTCTCTCCTTGGCTACTCACTTTTTGAGGTTGCTGACAGAGTTTTGCACTTGGTTGGTCAGCTGGCTAGGTGGCTAGTTAGTGATAGTCTTTCTTAAACAGATTTCTTTCCAATTCCATCAGTAAATGGTCCCGATGATTTCATTTCTGAAGGACTTTGTAGAGGCTTGTCTTCTATTCTACTTTTCGTGAAGTTTAGAATGTTTATCTTCTTAAAAAAAAAAAAAATATATATATATATATATATATATATATATATATATATATATTCTCTCTCTCTTTATTTATCTCTCTCTGTCTTTGGCAGGTAGCCTAGCGGTTAAGAGCGTTGGACCAGTAACTGAAAGCTCACTGATTCAAATCCCTGAGCCAGCAAGGTGTAAAAACTGCCGTTCTGCCCTTGAGCAAGGCAGTTAAACCCTAACAACTGCTCCCTGGGCGCAGACCTTGATTAACGCCTCTATCACACCGATAGTGTTTTTGCGCAAAATGTTAAGCAGCATCATCTGGGTATGTGTGCAACAAAAGTTCAACATTCACCTTATCCTACCATTTCTGTCAAATCCAATGTATGCACTGCACTGCAACTGCCTCTGCAACACAATGCTGCAAGGCAAATGCAGCGTTCCATTGGAAATTAATGTACTTCTGGTGTACCAAAATGCAATGACGCTGTCGGTGTGATCGAGGTGTAAGGCAGCCCCCTGCACCTCTCTGATTCAGAGGCGATGGGTTCAATGCATGAATTCCATATAGATTCAATACAGTTAGGCTATATTATTTAACCATCATCACCTGGCCAAATCTCTATGTCAATGTGACACACACACGAATGCAACTCGCTGGTAGAGGCACCCTGCTCTAACCAATAACCCATCTTCTCCCACCAAGTAGCCTAAACCCTGACCGTGTTTAGGAGATATACACCACTGCATCAGTGAAACAGACTGTATAGGAGCACATTTATTGGATAGGCCTACATATGTATCTCCATATGTCTTTAAAAATGTGTACGCCTATTTTTACATTTACATAAAATGCTAATTAGATCTTCCTCAGAGTCAGTCTTTGTTAAGGGTAGTAATTTGGTGTTCACTGCTAAAGTGATCCCTTTTTTAATATTTATGAGGGACATTTGCACGTATCTTTCGCTTGTTCTGTATTTAAAGACTTCCCCAGTGAATTATAGAACAGGGCCTCATTTCCCAGAGCCTTTGTAGCGTTAAGATCATCGTTAGAACCACCTTAAGATGTTTCTTTAGTAGCCGAGGTGTTTCTGTATTTAATATTACAGCACACCTACTGTAATATAAAATGTATCAAAGCAAGTACTGTATAATGACACACAGTACAATACTGTAAAATTGACTGTATTATACTGAATTAATTCATGAATTAATGGCTGAATTGAGGGGAGGGGTTTGTATTTCACAGTATTTTACTGTAATTACAAGGGATTGGTGCAAGCAGGTTGGCTGTTAGGTAAAGTGTTTACACATTACAGCATATGAATGCATATTTGGTGTTTAATGTCACTTGCACTTCTAGAGGCTTTAACAAAGGCTTCCAAACTGTCAACAACTACAGGGCAAAACAGACCAAAGGGACATTCTCAATCATTTAAGGTTTAAGACTAGTTGCCACTCCAATCTATCCCCTATACATTTTAAATTGATGTGGCACTATAACCACATAGGAGTTAAATTGGTACAGCATTCTCACTCACGGTTGCAACAAATATAGCCTCTTACAAGGCACACCTCAAAATATGTTAATGGGCCATAAACAACAATAGCATGCATCCACTAGTAGTCAAAAGGTTTTTGGCACTCCAAAGATACGGTACGGTACTGTATTCTGTAGGGTGGAATTACAGTACCATTCGAAATACAGCAATCTTCACACAATGCATCATAATTTACAGTGTGCTGCAGTAAAACGTTAGAGTTTTTACTGTTAATAATTCATGAAATTACCGTATTAGTTACAGTTTTATGTTACAGACTATATTTAATTTAATAAATGTTCTGAACATATCTGATTTTCCTTGGAGTTTTAGTACCCTTATGGCACATAGCTTTGCCCTGAGGCAACAACAAAAACTTATGTGTGTACGGGGTACATTTTTATTTTTTTAAAATTATTGATACAATATCAGAAAGCCTAAATCTTCCAAAAAATCGGATGGAATATTTTTAAAATGAAAAACCTAAATGTGTGCAGTAGAGGGTTAGTGACTCTATATATTTGTGGCCAAAAATATAATTATCTGACAGATATATTGTGGTGCAGTGTGCTAAAGCACTGTTGAGGAAAGAAGACGACTAGGATCAAATCTTGAAATCAATGAACATTACGAAAATGGTTAGTTTGTAGATTATGGTGTAATTTATTTTACTTCATAAAAACTAGTCTGCAAAATGTTTAGGCCTAGCCTACATTTCACATGAAATATGGGCTATTAGTTGTGTTTGCTTATGATGCAAGCGGCATCGATTTCAGCACTAAAGGGAACTGGACAGCTCCCCCAACAAGATTATGTGAAAAACGGAACATGCCCCCAACAACGCTCTTAGCTGTCGCACTTATGCCGCATTCAAAACCACTGGGAACTGGGAACTTTGCGACTTCTGACTTCAGTGCATTCAAAACAATTGGGAACTCTGCAAAAAATGAGCTCTGACTGGAAAAAATAGATTTGACGGTCATCCAACTTGGAATTCCAACTCGGGAACACGGGCCTCTTTCTAGAGCTCTGACTTCCTGACCTGAAGATCACTCACAATATGATTTGACCTCGTATTTTTCCGAGTTCCCAGTTGTTTTGAACACGGCACTACAGGTTCACTCTACTTGCTTGTTTTGGGAAAGTTGGCTCATAAATAATGCAGACACCACAGAGCATGCAGACAGGCTGTATGAAGGCAAAGCTTCTGACCAGCACGGTGCTGCTGTCTGCAGCTGCTGTCTCTGTGTATTGTGTTTTTTCTCCGAGACGTAAAAGAAAGCAGAGCAGAAACTGGCTATTATTTATGTGACTGATGTAGCTGGCAAGGTAACTGCTGTTTGACTTAACAGAAAAACCAAAAAGTATTTAATGTTTTATCCCCTCTTGACTGAACTTCTGTCTGAAGAGAATGAACTAGCCAGCTATCTCCCACAGCCAGTTCAGCTCTAGCCTCTAGCTACAGTATCTAAAAACTGTTGTGTGTATGGAAATGTTTTGTAGCCTTTTTTTCCAGTTTCAACAGAAGTAAATTAACTTGGCTAGTTTTCGTCAGTTGATGTACCATTAGAGCTAGCCAAAAGTTGGCTAACGTTAGCTAGCTAGCTCACTAACTTTAGGTATTATTTTTGCCTCAATCACACTAGACCTGAACGAAATGATGAAACCATCAGCCAAACTATTGAAGACCGATATTCTGATTTTTTTTTACAGCGCAATGTGAGTTTTTATTATAGTCCGTATAGCAATGTAATGTTATTGATCTGTCCGTTTCCCTAGCTAATTCCCTACTTTTCACACTGACACGGGATACACATCTCTACAGACTACACTGTCATGGGGCACAGTCAGTCAGTACACAACACAATATTGATGATGATGAATGGATACAGATAGGTTTGAATGCCCTGTCATGCTCATATAATCTCAGACATAAATTACTGCAGTTTAAGACCATCCATAGAACATCCTATATGCCAGGGAAACTGAATATCATGCACTCAGAAATGCAATTCCTCTGCTAGAAGTGTTAATCACAAAAGGGGACATATTTACATATGTTATTATCTTGTTAAGGCTGGCTGAATTCTGGCAAAGAGTATGTTATTTTATCTCAGCATGTCTACAGATTCTCCCTTCACTCTGTTTTTGTCTGCTTGGAAATGTTGATACTGGAGACTGTTATCAGAAGAAACTGTGTAACCTAGCATTTATAGCGGCTAAGAAATGCATTGCCATTAATTGGAAGGTTGGTTATCCTTCCACAATGTCACAATGGATGGCAGTGTCAGAAGGCGACAGTGAAATGCGGTAGGCGAAGTCACACGCAGGACACAGAGCTTACTGGAAACCGTATTTTAATCGAAAGTAACCAGTGAAAAAACAATCTCCAAACATCGGAGGAAACAAACAACCCGCACACGAACACTGCCGATGACGCAAACAATAACACACAACACACAATGCACGACAGAGGGTTAAATAGGGAATACAATACAACATAATGGGCAACAGGTGTACACAATCAGGACACAACAACATAGATCGGTGGCAGCTAGTACTCCGGGGACGACGAACGCCGAAGCCTGCCCGAGCAGGGAGGAGCAGCAGCCTCGGCTGATTCCGTGACAGGCAGAAATGTCAAGTCATGTATCACTAGATTTTATTTCTTACAAGATTAAGGGGACCTTATATGGAATAGCCTACTGTATGACAAAAGGGGTCTGTATTGAAAACATGAGATTGTTTTAGTCGAGCAGTCACAAATATATGTTTGTTTTTCATGGCACACAAGACACCTATGTGACTTGCGCCTGTCTCAGTGGACTAATCCATTGAGGTGTTTTGCAGAACTCACAACCTATGCTACACTTGTGAGAAACATGTTTTTGTTTATTTCATTACATTTACGAGTTTTGTCAATTTATTCATTGTCTTTTGTTTGAAATGCTCCTGTCAATGTTGAGTAAGCACGCGCACCTGATTACGCATATAGAAGTAGGACTAGTCTACCTGGCCTGAACGCAAATGTAGGCCTATAAATGTGCATATTTGGGGATGTCTGATAGTATTTCTGATTGTCTTAACTCACCACCACTAATGAGCTGTGGAGCTTCTCAAAGTAATTTTTCTTCACCTCAAACAGCAAGTAAACAAAGTCTGTTTTTAGAATCAATTGAGAATGACAATAGGTCCTCAAAGTGTTTGAACAATATTTTCAGCTCTCTGCCTTTCGATAACCACTCGGCATGAAAGGGAAAAATATAATAATCTGATCCAGTGGAAACGTCATAAAATACCTGATTACTTCTTATCCCTTGCACAAATACCCTACAGCTCACTGGCACGGGGAACTCTGAGGGCCCAGAATATTTTATACAATGTTTCAAGTTTGCTAGCTGGAGTTTTGGGGCGACCCAGTTGATAGTTGATACAATGTTTAAAGATCGTTGCAGACAGGCCATGCGTAGCCAATGTGATTTATAGGATATTTATTTTTATCAGGATATTTCCTTCCTGGAATGTTTTTATGTGTTGGCTTTATGTAGGTTATTATTACATAGTTGGCAGTAAAAGTTATTTTTAGATTTGTATAATTTTCATTTAGATTTAAATAAAATATAGATTAACAACAGACAATGATTTTGAGATACAAAGACTATTATGTGCATATGAAAATCATAACTGGCACGCAGATTGGTAGAAATGGTAAGACAAATTGGCACTCCAAATGGAAAAGGTTGCCGACCGCTGGTGTAGCCTATTACCGGCAACTTCAGGAGCATAACTGCTAAGGCCAGCAGCAACAGGAGAAGGAGGGTCGGGAACCGTTTTTTTTCTTCTTCTGGTTAGGCTATCTTGATCTCTGGCTCCCTTTGAGTCATTTGTGTGTCTTCGTTATTTAATAAAACAGAGAGCTTAAAGCATCAGACAAGTTCAGTACATACAGTTGATTGTATGAAAACACATAGTGTGTCTAGTCTATACTGTATATGGACAAAAACACACCAAAACAAGACTACTCTTGGTAGACCAAGATTTGTTTTTTTTGTTGGGACAGCCCTCTGTAGAAATGCAGGAAATGAGCTTTAGATGCCAAAAAAAATTCTGAGGGAGGATCCCCTGCCAGGTTATGTCCCCCCCCACTTCTAAAACCTAGTTGTGCCCCTACATTATACAATCATCATCAATCAATCAAAGGTTTTCCCTTTTTACATAAGCAGATATACAGAAACCCAGCCTAAAACCCCAAACAGCAAGCAATCATAATGCTTAAGATCCATTACAACTGGGAAACAAGGCTCAGGGCAGAGTGTAGCCTACACAGAGATGATACGCCTTAATAATACATGTTTTCACTGCAGTTCAAAGATCTGGTGTAGTGAAATCCCACTGGGCACACACTGGTTGAATCAATGTTGTTTCCACTGAAATTAAGTTCAACCAACGTGGAATAGACGTTGAATTGACGGCTGTGCCCAGTGCGATATGTTGTTTTACAAGGTCAGCCATAGTAGTAGGGCGCCCCTGGAGCAAATTAGGATTAAGTGCCTTGCTCAAGGGCGATGCTTCTGTCCTAAAGCTATTTTGCGCAATGTCTGAGTGCGTGAAAGCCATCCTGGTGACTCCATAGGCTCTCTGTGCGCAACACAGTACAAATCATGATTTTTCGCACACACACACTCTCTCTCTCTTTCTCTTTCTAGCAAGCAAACACACACCCCTTATCTCTCTCTCTCTCCTGGAATTGATAAATGATCTGTAGGGAACATTTGCGTTAATCATTATGCCTGCAACGGGCTCCAGTAAATTACACACCATTACCCAATTTCATGAACACGAACCGGCCCGTTTCAAAGTATTCAAATTTTAGGACAAATACCGAAGCTTCTAAAACAGAATGATATCCATCCGCTCGAGCCTCTCTGGTCATGCACCACAGCCGCCACCCCGCACGCGCCACGACATCCTTGCATGCACTTCTGGGGTAGATGCGCTCTGAAGTCCTGCAAGCCACAAAAGATACACATCCAGTTCACTGGTGGAGTCTCAGCTTAGCTGCAGCGGCCACTCCTAACGTTATCAAACTGGCAGGCATCGTGCCCACTCGCTGTTACAGGAACAGGTGCCATGGTCTCCTACTCCTCCACTACAGGGTGCGTTGTGCCACGTACATCAGCCAGCCACCTTGTAAACTGTTTAAATGTGAACATTTTAAAGGCGATTTTATTTATTGTTATTTATTCCTAAATTCCGTAGGATGGGAGATTCACTAGAGGATAAATAAGCAAGCATCAACACTTTTTTCGCTGTCCACAAGCACACGGGTCACTTAATAGATCATTAACCAGCGATATGCTGCTGACATGAACACTTTTGGATGCTATTACCGAAAGGGGAGAGCCAACGGCGGCCTGGGTGCTCGCTTTATGACAGGGTCTGGGTATATTACAGCGCATTACACGCCAATGACGCTGCCTTCAGGTCGGAAGAAAACATGTTGCTGAGCTAGATGGGGCTTTAAGACGCAGGAGAGTCACTGTTTAACAGTTAGGTCTACCGGTGTAGAGGTGTAGCTCATGAGACTGGTTTGGTAGTTATATACCTGTAGAATAGTATGTGTACCCTATAGCCTTTCGCTATGGTCTGGTATGCACGGGGCGTTTGAGATAATGTTGTCAGAGTTTCGTTCACGCTCAGTTCCACATGGAGGTGTTTCAGGGGATAATTGGTAAAGAGGAACTAATGCTGTCGCCGGCCCATCGCTTCAGCACGAGATATAACTTCACTCAGGCAGGCAGGGAGCACGAGAAATTCCTGGTGATCTTCTGCTGATATTAGGAAGGTTAGAGACTAATAGTTTACAGAAGAAGATGGATTAATTATATTCTAAATATGAACTTTTATTGGAAATATAATGATGTTATTATAGCCAAGTGTGTAGTACATTTTAATAGCCTTATAGTAACAACATATATTATTATTATTATTATTATTATTATTATTATTATTATTATTGATAATAATATAAATAATAATAATAATAATAATAATAATAATAATAATAATAATAATAATAATAATAATAATAATAATAATATTTGTTTTGGGGGATTTGAAATCTCGCTTCTGTCAGAAAGTAGAGTACATTTATCACTGCATAAAACGTCAATCAGCTTTAGGTATGCAGACTAACAACTCGAAATACTTTTAAAAATAGGCGTTATAACACTGACAATGTGAGAGCACATTCCTTCCCTTTTCGCTGCTACTCAAGTCTTCAGTTTATTCGATGTTTAGGACAGACAAGGTGAACATGTATTGTCTTTTTTATATAAAAAAGTTGCCTAATATGGACTGAATAATAATAATAATCATCTAAACAGATAACTGTGGGAAAAGATTGAGATTACAAATGTATTTCTGTGCAGAGTTGAAAAAATGCAGAGTTTAAGTTAATGAAGTATTTAAACAAACAGTTATTGGATGATGTGTGCACTTGGCGCCTTGTCCCCTCCATCCCAGCCTAATCGATAACTCTTGGCGGAGCCTGAGGCATGAGCTCAGGCTTGTATATGAGGTGGAAACGAAATGATAATAGAATCGATTCTTCAAATTGACTCATTTACAAGCAGCTTCCTTTTGCAGGATATGAAGACATCTCTATAACAGATTCAGGCAATTAATCGCAATGAAAACAAAATGCAAAGGCCCACAATTCAATTTTATATTCTTAAAGTTCGTCTTTAATTGTACTGAGAATATTTAATTTGGTTGTTTAACTTCATTCTAATTTATTTTGCCACAAATAAGAAATAGGCTGCACGCAATAGTATCGAGTAATGTGTTATCTATCAACAAAATCAATACCTAAAAGAAAAACTGGTAGCCTAATCAATTTAAAGATACATTTAGTTTCTAATTGAACGAAAAAACAATATTGCCTCGCGAGGTCTCTGTGCAGCGTCAGTTAGGACCACGGAGCGGCAGTCTTGAGCCTCTTTTCACGGTACTCACCAGTGGTGCTTCCCAATCCTTCCCATGCCTTAACGTGCTGCGCTACACAATGTTCGAGCGAAGAAAGAGCGTTCTGTCTCTCGCTCGAACATGCTGATATTACCATTGGCACGATGTCAGATTGTAGGCTACTTGTACTCTTTGGTCTAACAACGCAACCTTTTCTCAATGTGTCCCTGATTTCGGGGGGGTTGTTCTCAATATTTTGAACTTGGAAGTGGCTATTTTGGGAAAACACACACACATAAATCAAATCAAATTTTATTTGTCACATGCGCCGAATACAACAGGTGTAGACCTTGCTGTGAAATGCTTCCTTACAAGCCCTTAACCAACAATGCAGTTTTAAGAAAGAGTTAAGAAAATATTTACTAAATATACTAAAGTAAAAAATTGAATATATATATATATATATATATATTGTTTTTTTTTAAAGTAACACAACAAAATATCAATAATAAGGCTATATACAGGGGTTACTGGTACCGAGTCAATGTGCGGGGGTACAGGTAGGTCGAGGTAATTTGTACATGTAGGTAGGGGTACAGTGCCTATAGGCCTACAAAGTAGATAATAGACTAACATTATCTGGTATTAATAATTGTGGGTATGATGGGTAAATAATAATTGAGCGTCAGAAAATAATCAAGTTGACCACAACATGACAACAAGTGATTCAGAATAAACTATGTTGACAAAGAACAACATTTGGAGATGCAATTACAAAGGAGGTTTTAAGAAGAACATTTTCAAAATCATGTTTCTCTAGTTGGGGGGTTGGAAATATATAGCCTAGGTTTCGTTGTGAAGACGGAACAGCTCACTGAAAAGTAAAAGTAAAAAGGCCTACATGTCTTCAAAATACAACATAATACCTGATCTTCCATAAGATACCATTGTGATATTGTGACCATTTAAAATATAACCTTACTATAATAGTTGCAATCTATTCTATGCTAATTGAATGCCTGGTCCATGTGAATATGATGATGATTATTGAATATTAACTTTTACTCCAGATTTGAAATTATTTGTTATTTTGAGCAATCACTTACAGGGCTTTACACTCTATGCGTGAGTAAATGTGAAATATGTTTACCAATACCGTAAAACACTTTTCACCAACAACATCACAAAGTTAGGCTACTTACTGGATCCGTATGTACAGTGCCTTCGGAAAGTATTCAGACCCTTTCCTTTTTCCACATTGACTAAATAAAAAATAAATGTATTAATAAAAAACAGAAATACCTTATTTACATAAGTATTCAGACCATTTGCTATGAGACTCGAAATTGAGCTCAGGTGCATCCTATTTCCATTGATAATCCTTGAGATGTTACTACAACTTGATTAGAGTCCACCTGTGGTAAATTCAATTGATTGGACATGATTTGGAAAGGCACATGACAGCCTGCTTGGAGTTTGCCAAAAGGCACCTAAAGACTCTCAGACCATGAGAAACAAGATTCTCTGGTCTGATGAAACCAAGATTGAACTCAAGATTGAACTATTTGGCCTGAATGCCAAGTGTCACTTCTAGAGGAAACCTGGCACCATCCCTATAGTGAAGCATGGTGGTGGCAGCATCATGCTGTGGGGATGTTTTTCAGTGGCAGGGAGTGGGAGACTAGTCAGGATTGAGGGAAAGATGAACGGAGCAAAGTACAGAGAGATCATTGATGAAAACCTGCTCCAGAGCACTCAAGACCTCAGACTGGGGCGAAGGTTCACCATCCAACAGGACAACGACCCTAAGCACACAGCCAAGACAACACAGGAGTGGCTTCGGGACAAGTCTCTGAATGTCCTTCAGTGGTCCAGCCAGAGCCCGGACTTGAACCTGATTGAACATCTCTGGAGAGACCTGAAAATAGCTGTGCAGTGACCCCCATCCAACCCGACAGAGTTTTAGAGGATCTATAGAGAAGAATGGGAGAAACTCCCCAAATACAGGTGTGCCAAGCTTGTAGGGTCATACCCAAGAATACTCGAGGCTGTAATCGCTGCCAAAGGTGCTTCAACAAAGTACTGTGTAAATGGACTGAATACTTATGTAAATGTGATATTTCGGTTTTGTATTTTTTATAAATTACCAAACATTTCAAAAATCCTGTTTTTGCTTGGTCATTATGGGGTATTGTGTGTAAATTGATGAGGAAAAAACAACAACAATTTAATACATTTTAGAATAAGGCTGTAACCTAACAAAATGTGGAAAAAGTCAAGGGGTCTGAATACTGTTTGAATGCACTGTATGTGGATAACTTTGTTCTCTCTGTTCACTCCGTGTAAACTGGGAGATAATTGCCATAGAAGAAGGGGAATTATGCATAAAACGCGGCCTGTTAAACGATAACATGCCACTGGTTCCCCTAAGTGAAAGAATTCGGCTCTTCTCTCTCTAGCCTTTCTCACTCCCCTCTCCTCCCTCCTTCGTTTGGGGGAGTCAGTCAGCTGACTTGACTGTCTGTAGCTGTCAGAGAGAGCGCTCCCCCTCCTCTCCTCACTCTCCTCCCACCTCTCCCCATCTTCTCTGTTATTCTAATCCGTAGAATAAACCGCTCCTATTGGAGACGGACAAGGGGACCTACCTTCAAGCCTGACGTCACGGCGCGCTATAAGAATAAAGTGCTGGCAGTCAGCGCAGTCTGCTGAATACTCGAAAGTGAGCGTCTCAGGAAGGAGAGGAGAGCTCAAATCTCTGCGGTGCAGAGCTGGAAGGCTACTTCTCCAATCAAAAACCAGACGCACAAGTCTTTTATTATTATTATTATTTTCTTGGCGAAAAACAAGGACTATACATTATATCTAGAAAGTTGACAAGGACAGGAGCCTGGTTCAACGACAACTCGGTATTATTTTCTTATTTTGTATTTTTGTAATTTTTTAAAAGTTAGTTTCTGCTGAAAGGACTGACGGTTTAATCTTTGCACTGAGACGAAATTATTTCTACCACCACTCCACGTCTGTTGACCAGATCAGAGCCAGTTAGCAGAAGTAGGCTACATGACGTAAATTCCCATGTCGTTTGCAGTGCCCTAGTCTGAAAGTTTTTTTCCACTTCTTTTTCGTTTTCTACTTTTGTACCTCTCTGAACACGAGTCTGCTGCATTGGAGGAATAGGAAAAACTACTGCATGAGACGAGCGGGGAGAACAGACGCTTATTTTTAAGAAGTCTGTTTTTGCGACGCTGGGAAACACCTTCGCCAATCTGCAGCAGAGTCGTGGCAGCACCATGAGCGCAGAGCTGAGCATGGGCCCGGAGCTCCCCAACAGCCCTCTGGCTCTGGAATACGTCAACGACTTTGACCTAATGAAGTTTGACGTGAAGAAGGAAGGTCTGGCCGGGCTGGAACGCGCCGGGGTGCGCCAGTGTATTCGGCTCCAGCCCCAGGGCTCTGTGTCCTCCACCCCCATCAGCACACCATGCAGCTCGGTGCCCTCCTCACCCAGCTTCAGCCCCACAGAGCAGAAGAACCATCTGGAGGAGCTCTACTGGATGCCCAACGGCGGGTACCACCAGCAGATCGACCCACAGACGTTAAGCCTGACCCCGGAGGATGCAGTGGAGGCCCTGATTGGAGCCACAGCCCATGGCCAACACCCGTCCCCGCATGTCCAGCAGCAGCTGCAGCAGGGCGGCTTCGATGGCTACAGAGGGCCTCACCACCACCACAACCACCATGGCCATCCTCAACAGCACCACCATCCCTATGGGGGAGGCATTCCGCACCACCCAGATGAACTGCCTGGACACCCGGGGGGCCACAGCCACCCACACACCCAGCACCACCACCACAGCCAGGACCCAGACAGCCCGTCCCCCGTCTCCCCAGACTCCCACCAAGCCCTCCACCACCACCGCCTCCAACACCACCACCAACACGACCACCAGGGCCAGGGGCACCAAGGCTTAGGCAACGTGGAGGACCGATTCTCTGATGATCAACTGGTGTCCATGTCTGTGAGGGAGCTGAACAGGCACCTGCGGGGGTTCACCAAGGACGAGGTCATCCATCTCAAGCAGAAGAGGCGGACCCTAAAAAACAGGGGCTACGCACAGTCCTGCCGCTTCAAGCGGGTGCAGCAGAAGCATGTGCTGGAGAACGAGAAGACTCATCTGATTAACCAGGTGGAGGCGCTCAAGGCGGAGATCAATCGGCTGGCGCGCGAGAGGGACGCCTACAAACTCAAGTGCGAGAAACTGACGGGAACGGGAGCGAATAACGGGATCCGCAAGGCAGGGTCAGCAAGTGACAACCCGTCATCTCCAGAGTTTTTCATGTGAGTTGTTATTATGGCTCTATTGACTCTCCCCTACCCCACCATCAACTGATGCTGATGAACAAACAATAATAATCAAATACGCCTTCATGTTGACTATACTAATGACAGCAACTATATTCATATTAGAATAATAATCCATGAAATAGTAATATTCTCATATGTAACCATCTCTCTCCATCCACGTGACAACTGAGATACAAAGAACAAGGTAGACTGTTTGGTCAACGTCGCATCTTTGTAGATTAGTTGCTTGTAGTGAGGATACTTTTTTCCATCTTCCTGAGAGAAGAGAGAAACGGCGGGTGAACTTTCCTCGTTTCAGGCTACTGCTTTTACGGTGGCTGTTAGTGGGATGACCGACCGGCGTATAGGGCCTGAAAAAAGAAAATAGAATTTATAAACAAGACTCCACATTATGCAATCTTGAATTCTGTCTACTTATCCCGCAAAGGGGGGTGGGGGGGCATTTTATGCAACATCTCATTGGTTGCCTGCTTAGTTATATTCGCATATATATTGAAACAAAAATCTCCATTAAATATTAATCCTGCATGCTGGACATGTACGGACGGTAATAATTTCTATTTTGTACTATCTTTTTGTTTCTCGTAACCTATCTTAATAAGAGCATGTCGTTGATCTGCGCTTCTCCATAGCGTTGTTGGGTTTAGAGGAATGGAATGGGGTCGGTACAGCAGGGCTGCCTGTGCAGTATCGTAATGTCTGGTGTTCTGTAGCCTTGTAAATATTACGCAACGCAAAACTGCACACCAAGATTGAAGAGGCTGGTTTTAACTTCTTTCTTTCTTGGAGTTTTTTTCTTCTTCATATTTTTGAGTTTCTTTTGGTTGGTATTGATTCAGAGATATGGCCATTTTGCTGTTGCATTTAAACAAAACAAACTGTATATTAAGTGCACTTTTTGGATAATGGTTTGTATTAAGTTTTCATTTTGAGTTTTGTGCAGACGACCGTAAAGGAAGACATACTATGATTATGGATTATTCTATTATAATAATAATGACAAGATAGATGCAAGCTTAATAATGACCATATGACACAATGTGATGTATTGTGCGAAACTGTAAAAACAAACGCCTCGCTAGAATATCAGCAGATGAGTGAGTCCTTTGCGCACCACATTTACGCACCATGCATAATTTATTGTTCTTCTCTCCTCGGAGAAAATACTTTCACATGTTATTCCATTTCATTTCAATGTGGTGCTGTAGTCAGAATAGTTTTTCTTAACCAGGAATTCCCTTCTGTTAACTATTGCCTAACCCTAATGTGAATGTAATGTGAAGAACACATGTAGCAGGTCAGTCATATAATTTCAACTTGATTAACTTTATTTTTTGGGGTGCAGCTGAATCGCATTAACAGCGATATGGGCCTACTATAGGCCTATTTTGTACTTTTCCTCGGCAATATCAAGCATTTTTAATAAAGTGTCTCAAATATGCTCAATAATGTTAACCATGTCAGGGGTTTTATGTGAATTAAAAAAGTATTTAGATTGCGCATGCGTTTCGAAATACGACGTTGAAATATATTAATGCTATATGTTTTCTCCCCAAAAATTCTGCCGGTCAGTAAAAAAAGGGATTCAGGTTGTGCAAAATCTCAAAATGAAAACTGTTGTGTATGTTATATGATATTATGTTTTCCTATTTTTTATTATTATTTGGTGTTTCTGGTTCTGCTGGCCAGATGCATAGTTAAAGTTTTTATTTTAATGATTTAAATTAACAAACTGTCAGATCATTATGAATACGCATGGTGCTTGCATTTAAAAACTATTGTTGAAAAGTCATGCATTTAACAATCTCTTGGTTTGTTACTGATTCAACTGTGTTGAAATCAAATTGAAACTGCAGCAGCGGGTTGTTGTTTTTAATTTCATGCATTTTGCGATGATGATGGTTATACATTTGAAATCCGGTCTATATAAATAAGATTAAATCAATTATCTTAAATTTGAACTGTTGTAGTTCCATTCAGGCTGGTTTCTGTTTTGTCTCATTTTTTTTTTTTTTTGGAAGAAATGGTTTCCTATTTTGCTTATTAAAGTCATTGAAATGGCATTTACCTTTCTCAGACTGTTTATTCTACTCAACCACTCCCCTCTTTCTCTATCTCTCTGAATTACATCAACACCAAACTAACTGCAGGTTTGTTTAGGTAACATGGTTTAACGTGAGGGCATGCCTCATCTCCTTTGCATTAGGCTACAGGCAGAATCAGATCTTATACACCAACATAGAGCTACACATTTAAGTTCGGGAAAGTATGTTATTAGGAAGACCTACAGTTTTCATGGAAAATCTTTCCATCAGTAAAACATAGCCCAATTCCTGTCACAGTGTTTTTAGCAGACTGAGTCAACATTAGAATGGGCCTATACGGAACATAAATATGAATACTTTGGGACTGTAAGGTTCTATCTGACATTTTTGTCAAAAATGAGTTAGTCACATATACTTGATCTTTAGATGGTTCTTCATATGTCTGTGAAGTTAGATTTATGAAAAAGTACATTTTAAGTGAAAAAAATGAAAAACGAGAAAGTTCTATCTGCATAAACACATTTGAACTTGGCCAATAAGGTTCTATCTGCAATCCAATCACAATCCTGAACAAATACAAACGGACCAATCAGAACACCTCATTGCCAACTCCCTCTAAGTATAGTCTAGGCTAGTCTAGCCAGCAATAATTGCATGCAAGTAAAACAACAACTGTCAGAAATATTATAGTAAATTATGCTGTCACATCGTTGTTTGTTGTACAATTCTTAATGTATGTGATGATGTGTTCTGACTCTATCTTGGTAAAATAGTGTTATTCTATCAAGTATGTATTCAAATAGCTACAGCATTCATAAAAACTGAAAATGTCTAATTCAGATAGAACCTTATAGCTGAACCAGTGATTGACATTTCAGAGCCATAAGGTTCTGTCTGTGATTGAACCCCTTATTTCCTAACCCCTTTACAAATGTCTCAGATTTTGATACTCTGCACTTTATGTACATTTAAGGTGAGAACCTTAATGGGTTAGGAAATAAGAATTCACTACAAAACAGTTCTGAGATCTGGGATGTGACAACTTTGACGCTCAATATCTCAGAACTATGCTTTGCACAGATAAACCTTATGGTTAATGTGGGATAGGTGATGGCATTTTTATCGAGATAGTTGATTTGAGGCCTAACATTGTGTTTATGAAAATGTAGACTAAAGGTGTATGTCTATGCCTTATGTTCACCCTCTTGGAAACACAGACCAGTCTCATTTCTTAGTGAAGTAGCCTGGCCCTATTGGCTATTATTACTGACACAAGGTGCACATGTTACAGAGGCAAAATGAGTGTAGTAGGCCCAGTATGGCCATAGACTACTTTACCAGTATGTGCTTGCATTTAGCTGTCACTGGCGGAAGGCCTTTCGTTCATTCTATGTTATCCTCCTGATTATACACAAGTTACATGGTGGATAGCCTGGAATTAGACCAAATACTGCGCACAACAGAATCCAAACTGGACTTGGTTCGGGTGCTGGCCCATGCTGCTGACTTTTGCAGAAATCCCGCCATTGCAAGTGCCAACGATAAAATAAGATATTTGACCTTGCAACACTGTGCGAGCGGCAGGGTAAGGAGATTAGGGCTCATTTCAATTTGTGTCACTGAAGTGGTAAAGATTGCATGATCGAATTTTAACGTTTTTTTCAGATTGAGCCAACAGATGCAGTGTTTGAATGCAGTCTCAGCCAAAACGGGAACATTACCTTTAAACCTAAATCACGCTGTAACGTTGAATTTCCGCGATATGGATTGAATAGAGCCCTTAACCCTTCAAATGGCGATTTAGTGGGAAATATCATTCTGCTATTAATCCTACACTAGGCCTTCACGAGTTGTCTTTGTGTTTCATTTGTAGGCCTACTTCTTCCAGGCCTACAAAAATAGCGAAACAGGTGCTGCGTAATGATGGCAGAGAAATGTGAATTCCGAATAGGCCTTGTTCTTTCCTGTGTCACATGGCCGAAGACTGCATTAACGTAAAGTGTGTATTGTGTGTGTGAAGATATTTACATTTTGCAATTCACACTTTAATATAATAGGCCTATATTTACAATACAGATGCTATTTTAATTATAAAATGCTGGTATTATTACTTCCAAGGTGGATGAGATAGCTGCATGCTGGGGATTGATGGCACAGTGTCTTTACAGAGAAAGCAATGGCATCACCCATGTCATCCAGTCACTACTCTTTAGACATACCCTCCATCTATATCGTTATTATTCATATGGCATTAGACATACAGTATATCTATCCTCTCATTTTATTAGATGGGCTGGGGACATGTGGTGCTTTCATTTAAGACATCACTCAATCCCTTCATCCTGTACAGCAGAGGCAGAGTAGGAGGAGAGGAGAGTATGTGTTGATCTGGGTCTGGGTTTAGAGTTTCTGGTGTCGGAACATTATCTGGCCCATGTCTGCACATTCTCAAGGACAAAACCGCCAGGAGTGGAATCCACCAATCAGAGCCCAGGGAATCTCAGTCTGGTTTACATTCTCAGTGTGTATGAGAGAAGAGAGAGAGGACAGCCAGCACTACTGTACTGGAGTCAACTACAGACATACACTGTGTAAGAGTAGGTCTACTGTATTTAAACAGTAATATCCATAGTATTAATGTTATTAAATTATTATTCTCTCTCTGTATTAGAGGAGGATAGGGAATGATAGTGTAAGCTGATTAGGGTCAACTCTGTAGTCTCAGACTGTGGTGGAGGAGGCCTACTGTATGGTAATAGCAATGCTGATCTCATTCTTAATATAAACAAGTGTGTGTGCCTCTGTGTGTGTGTGTGTGTGTGTGTGTTTGTGTGCGCGTGTGTATTTACTTGTGTGTGCATGCGTGAAATCGTGTGTGTGTGTGACACAGGCCTGGGCGACAATACACAATGTACTAGCAGAGAATCGAAAGAGGAAGAAGTGACAGAGACCCTGTGTGGTAAAATTACAGACAACCTTAGATTGTATTATATTACAATCAAGTACTTTATTACGTGCAATATACCAGTACACCAAACATTAGGAACATCTTCCTAATATTAAGTTGCACCCCCCTCTTTTTCCCACAGAACAGCCTCAATTCATCAGGGCATGGACTCTATAAGGTGTCGAAAGCGTTCCACAGGGATGCTTTCCACAGTTGTGTCAAATTGGCTGGATGTCCTTTGGGTGGTGGATCATTCTTGATACACACAAGAAACTGTTGAACGTGAAAAACCCAGCAGCGTTGCAGTTCTTGACACAAACCGGTGCACCATGCACCTACTGCCATACCCCTTTCAAAGGCACTTCAATATTTTGTCTTGCCCATTCACCCTCTGAATGGCTGACATACACAATCCATGTCCCAATTGTCTCAAGGCTTAAAAATCCTTCTTTAACCTGTCTCCTCCACCTTCATCTGCACATGAATAAGGGATCATAGCTTTCAACTGGATTCACCTGGTCAGTCTATGTCATGGAAAGAGAAGGTGTTAATGTTTTGTATACTCAGTATAAGCCTTGTAATCACATTTGCAAAATAAAAACACTCACTCACTCACTCACTCACTCACTCACTCACTCACTCACTCACTCACTCACTCACTCACTCACTCACTCACTCACTCACTCACTCACTCACTCACTCACTCACTCACTCACTCACTCTCTCTCTCCCTCTCTCTCTCTTCCTCTGTCTCTCTCTTTCTCCCTTTCTCTCTGGCCCTATGCTTTACAGAGCCGCCTTCCAAACACTGACCCATAGTGGTTGTGTGGGCATGTGTGTTGAACATGTTTGGGGGGGAAAACTTGGGAGAAAGCAGTTAATAAAGAGTAAAGAGCGATGGGTAGATGAAAAGTGGAGGGAATACATGGATGAGAGGAGTGTGTAGAGAATGTAAAAGAAGTGGCATTACCATAGAGAGAGGAGGAGGGGAAAGACAAAAAGAGGCGAGACAAGTGAAAAAATAGAAAAATATATATATATATAGAGAGAGAGAGAGAGAGAGAGAGAGAGAGAGAGAGAGAGAGAGAGAGAGAGAGAGAGAGAGGGAGAGGTGATAAAAGAGAGACATAGAAGAAGAGAGGATGGTAGCGAGAGAGGCTAGCTAGAGGAAGCGGGAAGCCCAGCCAAGGACACAATGACCAGCCGTACTGTAATGATTTTAGTCTCTGATCACACGTTCACTCCCCCCGCTGAGATGCTATTTGCATGCAGCAATCTCTGCTCTGCCAGCTCCCTGCTCCCAGCCACACACACACAGCTCCTAGTTTGGCCCGCAAGCAGGCATCACCGAATACCAGGCTCAGCTCCTACAACCAGCTCCTGCTCAGGACAGTTACAGCTCTCAATTCTCTAGAACAGAGTCCTCAGCCATGCACTCCTTAGCCCTAAACCTTAGCCCCAGCCTCAGCCTGATATCCCAGCCTCATCTCTATACCCCTATACCTCAGTCCCAGATCCAACCCCATTTTTGTACACTAGCCCTAAACATATACACTGTAAAAATATATAGTTGGTTCAACTAAACATTATTAGGTAACTGGTTCCACAGCCTTTTTTAGTTTACTCAACGTTTCGGTCGAAGTGTTAGCTGAACTTAACATTTTTAGTTGGCCCAAACTTAGATCCAACATGATAAAATGTAGGCAAAAATGTAGTCAACTTATAATGATGTGTTTGTTCAAATTGTCTCATATGTTCATTCAACTAGAAATTATTATTTGGGCATCTTATCTATTAAAAAAAAATGGCTGTGGAACTAGTTGCACACACACACAATTACATTGTGCGTGTTCATTTGTACAATAATTAATATTCAACATGTCCTCCATTGGGATTTGAACTCACAACCGATCGTCCTGCTACGCAACCATGTCTGTTTCCATTTTCACTTTAAAGTATATCTCAGCTCTGTTAAAAGTACACTAACATTTGTATTTATTTATCGGAGTGATTAAGGAGTAAGATTAAAACAGAGTAATATGCCCCACCAACATTAGACAACTATACAGAAAAACCTACAATTGCTTAAAAAAGTGAATCAAATCAATGATGAGAGAATAGTCACATTAACTGATAATTGATACAGACATGGTAGCGTAGCAGGAAGATCAGAATGCCATGAACTAAGAGGTTGTGAGTTCAAATCCCAGTTGAGGACAAATTGAATAATAATTACTGTATAAATGAACATGCACTTATGTGTGTCAAATATCTAAGTTGAAAACATTCTATGTAAAAAGCAGTGTTGGTGTGTAACCAGTTACAGAGCCTTTGTTAGTTAAGATGACCAAATAATAATTTATACATGAGACAAGTTGAGCAAACATCATTTTAAAGTGACAGAATATTTTGCCAAGGTTTTCTCAAGTTGGAGCTAAGTTTGGGCCAACTAATTTTTGTTGTTGTTGAGGTAACACCTAGACCGAAAAGTTGAGTTAACAAATTATTTATTAATAATAATTTGTTGAAACAACTAGATTTGTGGGTGTTTCCTTCAACTAGCTCTCACAGTCTCACTTAAGAATTAGATGTTCATCCATGTTTCTCAAATGTAAAATTTCAAAGTTGTTGCAAACATCATATTTCAAATTGTTTAAGGTTAAGTTTAGGCATTAACTCCAAATGTTTTAAGGTTAGGGTCAAGTTTAGGCATTAACTCCGAAATCATAAGGTTAGGCGTTAACTCCGAATGGTTAAGGTAATTGTTAAGGTTTGGGATAGGCTTAAAACAAATCTGGATTCAAACTTGCAACATTTGGAATCAGAGGCAGATGCCTATCCACCATCACTGTCCACAATGCCCTAGCAAAACTGAAACCTACTTGAACGTAACAGCGCCTACTGTTGCCCCTAGTGGCCGGTTTCCACGTCATCTCCCGACGTCCTCAGACATGTATGGGCGTCGAATACTGACTTGTATCACGAGTGATCTGGCTGTTTCTTTTTACAGTGTACCCCAGCTTTATGCCCCAGCCGCAGCCCTATGCCCTAGCCTCAGCTGTGAGTGCAGTATACCAGCATTAGGGTTGTGTATATGCTCAGCAGCTCCTGAATTCATTAGGCTCTCTTAGCTTTACTCCAACCATGATAATGCTGCTATGTAGTCATTATTAAGTCCTTAAATTACTTGTTACTTGTTGGCTGGGGTTTATTTACCAAAGGGCTCTGTTCTAGTATATTTGAAGTCACTACTCTGTGTGTTTGAAAGTGTAATGTGGTTTTCACATCATGACTGTTGTAATGTGATTGAATGAGTAGTTGCAGGGCATGACTAATTATTTGCTTATTCTAGCTCAGTCTCTGCTCTGTCTCCCTAGTGGAGGTTTAGACATGCAAAACCAGAAATATTTATTAATCACTCTCAAATTCTAATAGCAAAGTTTGTTTATGTATTATCTGAATCCTGCACCATTGGCAGCAATGTATTGGTGTTAAATACATGAAGGGTTAGGAACACATACACACGCACACACACACACACACACACACACACACACACACACACACACACACACACACACACACACACACACACACACACACACACACACACACACACACACACACACACACACACTGCTCTCTCTCTCTCTCTGTCTCTCTGTCTCTCTCTCTCTCTCTCTCTCATGCCGCTCGCACCAGCAGTCCATTGACTTTCATTGGAAGTGACTTTCCTGCTGTTCCAAATCAGAGTGATTTCCTGGGGAATTAAACCAGCCCTCTCCCCAGGGACACACACACCACTACTGCATTAGCTACAGCCACTGAGCCAGGACTAAGGAGGTTTGTGTATGTTAGTGGTGTAAAGTACTTAAGTAAACATACTTTAAAGTACAACTTAAGTTGTTTTTTGGGGGTATCTGTACTTTACTTTACTCTTTATATTTTGACAACTTTTACTTTTACTCCATTACATTCCTAAAGAAAATATGTGCTTTTTATTCCCAAACATTTTCTCTGCCACCAAAAAGTACTCGTTACATTTCGAAAGCTCAGGCAGGACAGCAATATGGTCCAATTCACGCACCTATCAATATAACGTGTTGTTATCCCTACTGCCTCTGATCTGGTGGACTCACTACACACAAATACTGCATTTGTAAATGATGTCTGAGTGTTGGAGTGTGCCCCTGTCTGTCCATAAATAAAATAAAATAAAAACAACAACAAGAAACTCATTCCATCTGGTTTGCTTAATATAAGGAATTTGATGTATAGCATTTCCTTTTACTTTAACTTTTAACTTTTACTCAAGTATGACAATTGAGTACTTTTTCCACCAAACCAGATACTTTTATACTCCTACTCAAGTAGTATTTCATTGGGTGACTTTTACTATTTCTGGAGTCATTTTATATTAACAACCTCTTAAACTCTGAAGCCCTCTGGTGGCGTTTTCTAAACAACGCATAATATTGTATACTACCCTCATAACGTACATTTCGGTTTCAAAACTATAAGTCCTACAAACACAAGCTTAGTACTGTTAGACAGGTAAGAACTCTGGGATTCTGATAAAGGTGTCAAAACAATGTGACTACTACAGAGCCTGAGAAGAACCCCTGTTTGGTTTTATTCTTCAGGGAGGAGGGGGGGATTCCCCAATCGTCCCCATGTTGGGGGATAAGATATTTGAAAGTCTGTTTGAAATAATATATGATATACATATGAGGAGAAAGCTGAAGTCTCTACCTATCCATTGATGTAAATATATCCCTGTCTAATTACCAGTTCATCCACTAGATATCAGTAAGACATCACATGACATCTCTTGGTCACTTGAAATCAGTTGCGCCTGGTTTGGGTAGTGAGTCGCTGTGCAAATATTGCTGAACACATTTTCAAGCTTGACATCTTAAAATGACCCTAGAAATCAGGGCTTATGGTAGAAAATAAGACATAGACAGGTGAGGAAGCTTCTAACTTATTTCCCCATTTATTTTCCTATTATAAACAATGAGCTACAGTGGGGGAAAAAAGTATTTAGTTAGCCACCAATTGTGCAAGTTCTCCCATTTAAAAAGATGAGAGAGGCCTGTAATTTTCATCATAGGTACACGTCAACTATGACAGACAAATTGAGAAAAGAACATCCAGAAAATCACATTGTAGGATTTTTAATGAATTAATTTGCAAATTATGGTGGAAAATAAGTATTTGGTCACCTACAAACAAGCAACATTTCTGGCTCTGACAGACCTGTAACTTCTTCTTTAAGAGGCTCCTCTGTCCTCCACTCGTTACCTGTATTAATGGCACCTGTTTGAACTTGTTATCAGTATAAAAGACACCTGTCCACAACCTCAAACAGTCACACTCCAAACTCCACTATGGCCAAGACCAAAGAGCTGTCAAAGGACACCAGAAACAAAATCGTAGACCTGCACCAGGCTGGGAAGACTGAATCTGCAATAGGTAAGCAGCTTGGTTTGAAGAAATCAACTGTGGGAGCAATTATTAGGAAATGGAAGACATACAAGACCACTGATAATCTCCCTCGATCTGGGGCTCCACGCAAGATCTCACGCCGTGGGGTCAAAATGATCACAAGAACGGTGAGCAAAAATCCCAGAACTACACTGGGGGACCTAGTGAATGACCTGCAGAGAGCTGGGACCAAAGTAACAAAGCCTACCATCAGTAACACACTACGCCTCCAGGGACTCAAATCCTGCAGTACGAGACGTGTCCCCCTGCTTAAGCCAGTACATGTCCAGGCCCGTCTGAAGTTTGCTAGAGTGCATTTGGATGATCCAGAAGAGGATTGGGAGAATGTCATATGGTCAGATGAAACCAAAATATAACTTTTTGGTAAAAACTCACCTCGTCGTGTTTGGAGGACAAAGAATGCTGAGTTGCATCCAAAGAACACCATACCTTCTGTGAAGCATGGGGGTGGAAACATCATGCTTTGGGGCTGTTTTTTCTGCAAAGGGACCAGGACGACTGATCCGTGTAAAGGAAAGAATGAATGGGGCCATGTATCGTGAGATTTTGAGTGAAAACCTCCTTCCATCAGCAAGGGCATTGAAGATGAAACGTGGCTGGGTCTTTCAGCATGACAATGATCCCAAACACACCGCCCGGGCAACGAAGGAGTGGCTTCGTAAGAAGCATTTCAAGGTCCTGGAGTGGCCTAGCCAGTCTCCAGATCTCAACCCCATAGAAAATCTTTGGAGGGAGTTGAAAGTCCGTGTTGCCCAGCGACAGCCCCAAAACATCACTGCTCTAGAGGAGATCTGCATGGAGGAATGGGCCAAAATACCAGCAACAGTGTGTGAAAACCTTGTGAAGACTTACAGAAAACGTTTGACCTGTGTCATTGCCAACAAAGGGTATATAACAAAGTATTGAGAAAATTTAGTTATTGACCAAATACTTATTTTCCACCATAATTTGAAAATAAATTCATAAAAAATCCTACAATGTGATTTTCTGTATTTTTTTCTCATTTTGTCTGTCATAGTTGACGTGTACCTATGATGAAAATTACAGGCCTCTCTCATCTTTTTAAGTGGGAGAACTTGCACAATTGGTGGCTGACTAAATACTTTTTTTCCCCACTGTAGATCAAAGGCGCAGGTGGAGAATGCCGACAAGGTAATGTGGAAGGAGAAGGAAATGCATTGCTTTACAATGACCATCAGCGTGTACCCTTTCCATGCATACTAAATCTTTGTACTTTTGGAGACTTGACCTGCATGTGACTCGTTTCAGGAAACTAGTTCACTACTTTACAGGAGAGCCATTTGAACAAACTTGTATGCCGTCTGTAAATACAAATAAAATTGTTAAATTTCGAGCCTTGTTGGTTTAGCCACAGAAAAAGAGAGCAACATTCCGGCTAGCCATGATTGGCTGAGATAATGAGTGGGCTGGACATGCCGAGAGATGAGTTTGGATTGGTCTGCCATGTAGCAAGCTTCTGTCTATAATATGATCTGGTCAGTATGTGAAGGTAATCCTTTCTAACGCGGCTTTTATGAAAGATATCACATAGTAGAACTGCGTAAGTGTTGCTCTCCACTTTCTGGAGGTACTTTTTCCTTCTACTTCCTCTGCTTTAGCTTATACTATATTGTAACTCTCTCTAATACAGCTCTCTTTCCTGCGGTATCTCTCTGGTGTCGTGTGTGTGAGTGTGTGTATGTGTCTGCGCTTGTGTGTGTTGGACCTCAGTCAATGGCAATCAATCTTCAGCACCATCTCCCCGTCCTCTCCCCTTCATCCCTGGCCAGCCCAGCTTGTGTCTGCTTTGGACGGGGACACCATCACTGCATCTGCTATCTATCTGCTGCATGTTGCATTCCCCGCCTATACAGATAAACCACACTGATACACAGTTGCAAATAATTGAGAACAATTCCTTTAAACCAAATGTTTGCACGGACAAACACAATTATTATTATTTTATTTTTTTATTTCACCTTTATTTAACCAGGTAAACCAGTTGAGAACAAGTTCTCATTTACAACTGCGACCTGGCCAAGATAAAGCATAGCAGTGCGATAAAAACAAACACAGAGTTACATATGGGGTAAAACAAAACAAAGTTAAAAAATACAACAGAAATACATATAATATACAGTGTGCAAATTTAGCAAGTTATGGAGGTAGGCAATAAAATAGGCTATAGTGCAAAATAATTACAATTAGTATTAACACTGGAATGATAGATGTGCAAGAGATGATGTGCAAATAGAGATACTGGGGTACAAATGAGCAAAATAGATGACAATATAGGGATGAGGTAGTTGGGCGGGCTAATTTCAGATGGGCTGTGTACAGGTGCAGTGATCGGTAAGGTGCTCTGACAACTGATGCTTAAAGTTAGTGAGGGAGATAAGTGTCTCCAGCTTCAGAGATTTTTGCAATTTGTTCCAGTCATTGGCAGCAGAGAACTGGAAGGAATTGCGGCCAAAGGAGGTGTTGGCTTTGGGGATGACCAGTGAGATATACCCGCTGGAGCGCAGACTACGGGTGGGTGTTGCTATGGTGACCAATGAGCTAAGATAAGGCGGGGATTTGCCTAGCAGTGATTTATAGATGGCCTGGAGCCAGTGGGTTTGGCGACGAATATGTCGTGAGGACCAGCCAACAAGAGCGTACAGGTCACAGTGGTGGGTATTATATGGGGCTTTGGAGACAAAACGGATGGCACTGTTATAGACTACATCCAATTTGCTGAGTAGAGTGTTGGAGGCTATTTTGTAAATGACATCGCCGAAGTCAAGGATCGGTAGGATAGTCAGTTTTACGAGGGCATGTTTGGCAGCATGAGTGAAGGAGGCTTTGTTGCGAAATAGGAAACCGATTCTAGATTTAACTTTGGATTGGAGATTCTTAATGTGAGTCTGGAAGGAGAGTTTACAGTCTAACCAGACACCTAGGTATTTGTAGTTGTCCACATACTCTAGGTCAGACCCGTCGAGAGTAGTGATTCTAGTCGGGTGGGCGGGTGCAAGCAGCGTTCGGTTGAAGAGCATGCATTTAGTTTTACTAGTGTTTAAGAGCAGTTGGAGGCTACTGAAGGAGTGTTGTATGGAATTGAAGCTCGTTTGGAGGTTTGTTAACACAGTGTCCAATGAAGGGCCAGATGTATACAAAATGGTGTCGTCTGCGTAGAGGTGGATCTGAGAGTCACCAGCAGCAAGAGCGACGTCATTGATATACACAGAGAAAAGAGTCGGCCCAAGAATTGAACCCTGTGGCACCCCCATAGAGACTGCCATAGGTCCAGACAACAGGCCCTCCGATTTGACACATTGAACTCTATCTGAGAAGTAGTTGGTGAACCAGGCGAGGCAGTCATTTGAGAAACCAAGGCTATTTAGTCTGCCAATAAGAATGCGGTGGTTGACAGAGTCGAAAGCCTTGGCCAGGTCAATGAAAACGGCTGCACAGTACTGTCTATTATCGATCGCGGTTATAATATCGTTTAGGACCTTGAGCGTGGCTGAAGTGCACCCATGACCAGCTTGGAAACCGGATTGCATAGCGGAGAAGGTACGGTGGGATTCGAAATGGTCGGTGATCTGTTTGTTGACTTGGCTTTCAAAAACTTTTGAAAGGCAGGGCAGGATGGATATGGGTCTGTAACAGTTTGGATCTAGAGTGTCACCCCCTTTGAAGAGGGGGATGACCCGCGGCAGCTTTCCAATCTCTGGGGATCTCAGACGTTACGAAAGAGAGGTTGAACAGGCTAGTAATAGGGGTTGCGACAATTTCGGCGGCTAGTTTTAGAAAGAAAGGGTCCAGATTGTCTAGCCCAGATGATTTGTAGGGGTCCAGATTTTACAGCTCTTTTAGAACATCAGCTGTCTGGATTTGTGTGAAGGAGAAGCGGTGGGGGGCATGGGCAAGTTGCAGCGGAGGGTGCAGAGCTGGTGGCCGGGGTAGTGGTAGCCAGGTGGAAAGCATGGCCAGCCGTAGCAAAATGCTTGTTGAAATTCTCGATTATTGTAGATTTATCGGTGGTGATAGTGTTTCCTAGCCTCAGTGCAGTGGGCAGCTGGGAGGAAGTGCTCTTATTTTCCATGGACTTTACAGTGTCCCAAAACTTTTTGGAGTTAGTGCTACAGGATGCAAATTTCTGTTTGAAAAAGTTAGCCTTTGCTTTCCTAACTGCTTGTGTATATTGGTTCCTAACTTCCCTGAAAAGTTGCATATCGCGGGGGCTATTTGATGCAAATGTGCACTCATTCGCAGACACACACGTCTGCAGACACACACACACGCACGCACGCACGCACGCACGCACGCAGACAGACAGACAGACAGACAGACAGACAGACAGACAGACAGACAGACAGACACACACACACACACACACACACACACACACACACACACACACACACAGACTCTGGATATTTGTCTCACCCATCACACACTGATGAGGAAATCTCTCCACTGTTAGACTAATGACACCTAACAATCTGACACAACAAGAGGGATGCTAATATCTCACACACAAACCTAGAAACATCATACATAACATCATTCTTTACTGAATTACTGTATTTTGATATTTTTTGATATTGTCTTGATTGCCATTTTAGTATTACTACCTTTATTTGTTAAACATAGCATGGTGTTTTCTGAAATGACTATAATAAAATAGCTTTTTAAGTTGTTATACAACAATAGGGAATATCATAGGAGTTTTCAACGGTCAGTTTAGTCATCAAAGCACTGTGATAATGAGTCGCTACATGGACGGCCACAACCAGTCAATGGTATATGCTTGTCCATAAGATATACTGTATATATAGCCCTGGCCACAGTGAGTCGATGAAAGTGACCCGTGTGTACATCTCAGCTTCTGGGAGGTGAAACACAATTCCAGGTGGAAGGAGGAAGGAAGGAGAGGGATATTAGGAGGAGAGAAAAATGGAGGTAGTGGGAGAAACAGATCACTCATCTTTACAATCACAGCAGCCGAAAGAGAGAGTTCACGCAGAGACAGAAGAGTAAATACATACAGTAGCTTGCAAAAGTATTTACATTTACATTTACATTTACATTTTATTCATTTAGCAGACGCTCTTATCCAGAGCGACTTACAGGAGCAATTAGGGTTAAGTGCCTTGCTCAAGGGCACATTAACGTCATTTAGCAGACGCTCTTAGCCAGAGCGACTCACAAATTGGTGCGTTCACCCTATAGCCAGTGGGATAACCACTTTACAATTTGGGGGGGGGGGGGGGGGGGTTAGAAGGATTACTTTATCCTATCCCAGGTATTCCTTAAAGAGGTGGGGTTTCAAATGTCTCCGGAAGGTGGTGAGTGACTCCGCTGTCCAGGCGTCGTGAGGGACCTTGTTCCACCATTGGGGTGCCAGAGCAGCGAACAGTTTTGACTGGGCTGAGCGGGAGCTATGCTTCCGCAGAGGAAGGGGAGCCAGCAGGCCAGAGGTGGATGAACGCAATGCCCTCGTTTGGGTGTAGGGACTGATCAGAGCCTGAAGGTACAGAGGTGCCGTTCCCCTCACTGCTCCATAGGCAAGCACCATGGTCTTGTAGCGGATGCGAGCTTCAACTGGAAGCCAGTGGAGTGTGCGGAGGAGGGGGGTGACGTGAGAGAACTTGGGAAGGTTGAACACCAGGCGGGCTGCGGCATTCTGGATGAGTTGTAGGGGTTTAATGGCACAGGCAGGGAGGCCAGCCAACAGCGAGTTGCAGTAGTCCAGACGGGAGATGACAAGTGCCTGGATTAGGACCTGTGCCGCTTCCTGTGTAAGGCAGGGTCGTACTCTCCGAATGTTGTAGAGCATGAACCTGCAGGAGCGGGTCACCGCCTTGATGTTGGCGGAGAAACGACAGGGTGTTGTCCAGGGTCACGCCTAGGCTCTTCGCACTCTGGGAGGAGGACACAGCGGAGTTGTCAACCGTGATGGCGAGATCATGGAACGGGCAGTCCTTCCCCGGGAGGAAGAGCAGCTCCGTCTTGCCAGGGGTTCAGCTTGAGGTGGTGATCCGTCATCCATACTGATATGTCTGCCAGACATGCAGAGATGCGATTCGCCACCTGGTTATCAGAAGGGGGAAAGGAGAAGATTAGTTGTGTATCGTCAGCGTAGCAATGATAGGAAAGGCCATGTGAGGATATGACAGAGCCAAGTGACTTGGTGTATAGGGAGAAAAGGAGAGGGCCTAGAACTGAGCCCTGGGGGACACCAGTGGTGAGAGCACGTGGTGCGGAGACAGCTTCTCGCCACGCCACTTGGTAGGAGCGACCGGTCAGGTAGGACGCAATCCAGGAGTGAGCCGCGCCGGAGATGCCCAGCTTGGAGAGGGTGGAGAGGAGGATCTGATGGTTCACAGTATCAAAGGCAGCAGACAGGTCTAGAAGGACAAGAGCAGAGGAGAGAGAGTTAGCTTTAGCAGTGCGGAGAGTCTCCGTGACACAGAGAAGAGCAGTCTCAGTTGAATGACCAGTCCTGAAACCTGATTGGTTTGGATCAAGAAGGTCATTCTGAGAGAGATAGCAAGAGAGTTGGCTAAAGACGGCACGCTCAATAGTTTTGGAAAGAAAAGAAAGAAGGGATACTGGTCTGTAGTTGTTGACATCAGTGGGGTCGAGTGTTGGTTTTTTGAGAAGGGGAGCAACTCTCGCTCTCTTGAAGACGGAAGGGACATGGCCAGCGGTCAAGGATGAGTTGATCAGCGAGGTGAGGTAGGGGAGAAGGTCACCGGAGATGGTCTGGAGAAGGGAGGAGGGGATGGGGTCAAGCGGGCAGGTTGTTGGGCGGCCTGCAGTCACAAGTCGCAGGATTTTATCTGGAGAGAGAGGGGAGAAAGAAGTCAAAGCATATTCACCCCCCTTGGCATTTTTTACAATTTTGTTGCCTTACAACCTGGAATTAAAATGGATTTTTTGGGGGTTTGTATCATATGATTTACACAACATGCCTACCACTTTGAAAATGCAAAATATTTTTTATTGTAAAAAAAACAAGAAATAAGACAAAAAAACAGAAAACTTGAGCCTGCATAACTATTCAGTCAATACTTTGTAGAGCCACCTTTTGCAGCAATTACAGCCGCAAGTCTTTTGTGGTATGTCTCTATAAGCTTGGCACATCTAGCCACTGGGATTTTTGCCCATTCTTCAAGGCATAACTGCTCCAGCTCCTTCAAGTTGGATGGGTTCCGCTGGTGTACAGCAATCTTTAAGTCATACCACAGATTCTCAATTGGATTGAGGTCTGGGCTTTGACTAGGCCATTCCAAGACATTTAATTGACTCCCATTAAACCATTCAAGTGTTGCTTTAGCAGTATGCTTAGGGTCATTGTCCTGCTGGAAGGTGAACCGCCGTCCCAGTCTCAAATCTCTGGAAGACTGAAACAGGTTTCCCTCAAGAATTTCCCTGTATTTAGCGCCATCCATCATTCCATCAATTCTGACCAGTTTCACAGTCCCTGCCAATGAAAAACATCCCAACAGCATGATGCTGCCACCAGCATGCTTCACTGTGGGGATGGTGTTCTCGGGGTGATGAGAGGTGTTGAGTTTGCGCCAGACATAGCGTTTTCCTTGATGGCCAAAAAGCTAAATTTTAGTCTCATCTGACCAGAGTACCTTCCCCTTTGGGGAGTCTCCCACATGCCTTTTGACAAACACCAAACGTGTTTGCTTATTTTTTTCTTTAAGCAATGGCTTTTTTCTGGCCACACTTCCGTAAAGCCCAGCTCTGTGGAGTGTGTGGCTTAAAGTGGTCCTATGGACAGATACTCCAATCTCCGATGTGGAGCTTTGCAGCTCCTTCAGGGTTATCTTTGGTCTTTTTGTTGCCTCTCTAATTAATGCCCTCCTTGCCTGGTCCGTGAGTTTTGGTGGGTGGCCCTCTCTTGGCAGGTTTGTTGTGGTGCCATAAGATTCCAATTTTTAATAATGGATTTAATGGTGCTCCGTGGGATGTTGAAAGTTTAGGATATTTCATTATAAGCCAACCCTGATCTGTACTTCTCCACAACTTTGTCCCTGACCTGTTTGGAGAGCTCTTTGGTCTTCATGGTGCCGGTTGCTTGGTGGTGCCCCTTGCTTAGTGGTGTTGCAGACTCTGGGGTCTTTCAGAACAGGTGTATGTATACTGAGATCATGTGACAGATCATGTGACACTTAGATTGCACACAGGTGGACTTAATTTAACTAATTATGTGACTTCTGAAGGTAATTGGTTGCACCAGGTCTTATTTAGGGGCTTCATAGCAAAGTGGGTGAATACATATGCACGCACCACTTTTCCGTTATTTATTTTTTAGAATTTTTTGAAACGAGTTATTTTTTTCATTTCACTTGATATATGATATAGGCTACCGCACATTACGCAAGACAGAAAAACATAAAAGCCCACAGATGTAGCTAGCTATATGCTCTATTGTGTAAATAAATGAAACTAGCTCCAAAAGGCTAATCTTTTTGAGTGTTTACTGTATGACTGTACCGTATTGTATTACACTGTATTAAATGGACTGGAATTATGCACATCTTTCAAACCTTGATAAAGCAGGGAGAGAACATGCGTTTCTGATGCAGCACATGTGGCCTACAAAGTTACAATTATAGGCCAGTGAATTTGATTATAATTTTGAAATATAATAGGGACTATGTGTATAATTAGTAGGCTGACGCATATACAGTGGCTTGCGAAAGTATTCACCCCTATTGTCATTTTTCCCATTTTGTTGCCTTACAACCTGGAATTAAAATGGATTTTTTGGGGGTTTGTATCATCTGATTTACACAACATGCCTACCACTTTGAAGATGCAAAATACTTGTTTTTGTGAAACAATAAAGACTCTGGGGCCTTTCAGAACAGGTGTATATATACTGAGATCATATGACACTTAGATTGCACACAGGTGGAATTTATTTAACTAATTATGTGACTTCTGAAGGTAATTGGTTGCACCAGATCTTATTTAGGGGCATCATAGCAAAGGGGGTGAATATATATGCACACATCACTTATCTGTTATTTATTTTTTTGAATTGTTTGAAACAAGTAATTTTTTTCATTCCACTTCACCAATTTGGACTATTTTGTGTATGTCCATTACATGAAATCCAAATAAAAATCTATTTAAATTACAAAATAGAAAAAAGGCCAAGGGGGATGAATACTTTTGCAAGGCACTTTTGCATTGGTAATTTTAGCATGTATATCTTGGTGGGGCATACTACACCCCAAAATGTTATATGCACGCTAGCAAAGCCACTACACAACACAACACAACACTAAACAATAAGTGAACTGTTCAGATAAGTGAACATTAATTGAACTATAATGGTGCCAAACGGTGCCCACAAACGGTTAGGGCCTACATAAAGCTGTCCCAACAGCAGAGCTTTCTTTTCAGAACCATGGAGTGAATCCTTACCACCACTACACCTGGCTATCAGCGGAGCCTTGTCTGGCAGCAAAACAGTTAATTCAGAATAATTTACTGCCTTCTCAAAAAAACAAAGCTGATGTGGCTGACTTGCTTAAACAAATGTGGTTCCTACTGACAATTGAGATGTACAAACTATGGCATAAGGGAACGACGAGCGGATAAGAGGCGATCCGTAATTTCGATTAAGACATGAATGACCGAGCTAGGACAGACGTAGTCAATATAACTATTTGTTCAGCACTTTTGAAATGTACAGCGACAGAATTCAGAATATGGGCCGTTCTTACAGTATTCTCTCTGTACACCAAGTCAGAACTGTAGGATAAATAAAGGGGGCATATAAGCAGACAATGAAAGCTCTTACAATATTCAATGATTACATTTCTTTAAAACAGGCTATAGGCTACATGTGCACCATCAAGTCAGAACAGTAGGCTAAGTTATGAGGGAGGAAAGGGACCAAATTATTAGGATGAGGCACATGGGCTACTAACAGCTTACTACAGAACATAAACTTAGTATTACTTTCTTGGCTACAGTATAAATATCTCTCTGGCATGTTACATAATTTATGCAACAGTATACAATACATTTTTGGACTCACCTTGCTGTGCTGTGCTCACTTGAACAGGAAGGTGGCCCGGCGATCCTTCTTCTGGGCTCTAGAAAGAGGCCCGAAATCCCATCTTGGAATTCCGAGTTGGATGACCGTATTTTCCCAGTCGGAGTTAGTTTTTTCAGAGTTTCCAGTTGTCGTGAACATACTGAAGTCTGCGATTTCCCAGTTCTGAGTTTCCAGTTCTTTTGAACACGGCAGAAGTCATGCTGTATTGACAGCATGGCCAATGTATTCAAACTTTTCTGGCCCATGGCGTTACCCCCTTTTTCATGATATCCAATTGTTAGTTACGATCTTGTCTCATCGCTGCAACTTTCACTACAGACTCGGCGAAGGTCGAGAGCCAAGCCGCACTGCTTCTTGACACATTGCTCGGTTAACCCGGAAGCCAGCCGCAACAATGTGTCGGATGAAACACTGTCGAACTGACGACTAAAGTCAGCTTGCAGGAGCCCGGCCCGCCACAAGGAGTCGCTAGAGCACGATGAGACAAGGACATCCTTGTGTAATGTTTATGGCTGAAGAGCACCGATACGTTTTAGCTGTAATTTCTCTTCACATGACAAGGATTGAAAAGGATTTACCAGTAGTTTGCCGACTTGATGCATGATGATGAATGCTTGTCTGGCTTGATAGCTAAGATTTTGAAAGTATGATATTGACATGATCAGTCCAATCAAAGCTACGGTAGATATAATGTGATTTGACGTCATTTTATCTGTGGACAATGTTCTTGAGCCTTCTTGGATGGGCACTTCTAATGTAAGTCCATGGCAGCATCCAAGGGGCTTGCATTTTCGAGCTCTACCTGTAGATTTTGCGGTGACGTAGTGTCCCCATGAATGACAGAACACTGAGCCAATCACCACGCAACTAGAGAATATTACCAACCCCTACGCTCCAACCCCTACGTAATTCCTGACCCACCACCACAGAAAGCACTGAACTAGGCTGAAACACCTGCATTTTGGAGCTGCCTTAATCAAGAAAGCAAAAAAGAGGCTGTGGTTGTATGCAGCTTTACAAACCACAACATGTAAAACAGGCACAAATAAATGGAATGATGCATCGCCACTGCCATATATACTTTTCATAATATTTCCCCTAATGTTATTAGCCTACCTCCTCTTTCTCTATAGTTGCTTCATTCTTTCCTCGCTTTCAACAGTTAAATTAAAAGTTTTGTTGTCCTTCATCATTCTAATGAGATCCTTGAATAATATAGGACTACAATTAGATGCAGAAGGCTGTCACGTCTCTTCACTTTGATTGAATGGTTATGGGTCTGAATAAATAACTGGTAAAGCCTACCGCCATCGCGCGTTCGCTCTTCTTTCAAACTATCAGCTGCTGTATTTAACATTCAGCAAAAAATTACTTGCGTCCCTCTTCGAATAGTGTATTGGTATAAGAAGTGCAAAAAAAATTATGTTGAGCAAGCTATTCTAGTCCAAGAGCTAAGGAGCGTTTTTTAAGGAGAGGTCAGCGGAGCACAGTTGCGTGCTTATTGCGCAAGATACAGCGGCTATAAGTTAGAAGCTTTTTATGCATAACACATCATTAACTAGCTAAATACAAGGCTAATACTCCATTGAATGTATTACCTGAAAGAGATAGTCTAGGATATCTATATATAGGGCTATATATCAATCTACAACAGGATGATCTATTTTGGATTAAATTTGAATGGAGTTGATGGAGAGAGAGAAAGACTGCAAGAGAGTGCTCGTGCGTGCACTGATTTAAAGCAAATATATTTGCGTGATAGGCTGTTTTAAAACCTTGAACAGCGCCGGAAGAAGATGGCTGCCGTTTTACAGCCCTCTAACCAATTGTACTATTATGTGTGTTTTTCCGCGTTATTTGTAATTTATTTTGTACATAATGTTTCTGCCATCGTCTCTTATAACCAAAGAGAGCTTCTGGATATCAGGACAGCGATTACTCACCTCGCGTTGGACGAAGACTTTTTCTTCAACGAGGCGTTCGCGAAGGATATTCTACAGACACCCAACAAGGCCCAGATCCCCGTCATTCGCGTGAGGAAGAGACGGAGATATCGTGGACGCAGATCCGGTGCCTTGTAAGGATCCGACGGCGAACGAGTAAACTGCCTCTCCCATCAATCCTATTAGCCAACGTTCAAGCTTTTGAGAATAAAATGGACGATTTAAGATTACGGTTATCCTACCAACGGGACATAAAAAACTGTAATATCTTATGTTTCACGGAGTCGTGGCTGAACGACAACAATGACAACATTCAGCTAGCAGGCTATACGCTACATCGGCAGGACAGAACGTCTGACTCTGGTAAGACAAGGGGCGGCGGTCTGTGTATATTTGTAAACAACAGCTGGTGCACAAAATCAAATACTAAGGAAGTCTCGAGGTTTTGCTCGCCTGAGGTAGAGTATCTTATGATAAGCTGTAGACCACACTATTTACCAAGAGAGTTTTCATCTATATTTTTCATAGCTGTCTATTTACCACCACAAACCAATGCTGGCATTAAGATTGCACTGAATGAGTTGTACAAGGCCATTAATCAACAGGAAAACGCTCATCCAGATGCAGCGCTCCTAGTAGCTGGGGACTTTAATGCAGGGAAACTTAAATCCGTTCTACCTCATTTCTACCAGCATGTTAAATGTGCAACCAGAGGGGAAAAAACTCTAGACCACCTTTACTCCACACACAGAGACGCATACAAAGCTCTCCCTCGCCCTCCATTTGGCAAATCTGACCATAACTCTATCCTCCTGATTCCTGCTTATAAGCAAAAACTGAAGCAGGAAGCACCAGTGATTCGGCTAATAAAAAAGTGGTCAGATGACGCAGATGCTAAGCTACAGGACTGTTTTGCTAGCACAGACTGGAACATGTTCCGGGATTCTTCAGACAGCATTGAGGAGTACACCACATCAGTCACTGGCTTCATCAATAAGTGCATCGATGATGTCGTCCCCACAGTGACCGTACGTACATACCCCAACCAGAAGCCATGGATTACAGGAAACATCCGCACTGAGCTAAAGGGTAGAGCTGCCGCTTTCAAGGAACGGGACTCTAACCCGGACACTTATAAGAAATCCCGCTATGACCTCCGACGAACCATCAAACAGGCAAAGAGTCAATACAGGTCTAAGATTGAATCATACTACACTGGCTCTGACGCTCGTCGGATGTGGCAGGGCTTGAAAACTATTACAGACTACAAAGGGAAGCACAGCCGCGAGCTGCCCAGTGACACAAGCCTACCAGACGAGCTAAACCACTTCTATGCTCGCTTCGAGGCAAGCAACACTGAAGCATGCATGAGAGCACCAGCTGTTCCGGACGACTATGTGATCACGCTCTCCGTAGCCGATGTGAGTAAGACTTTTAAGCAGGTCAACATTCACAAGGCCGCAGGGCCAGACGGATTACCAGGACGTGTACTCCGAGCATGTGCTGACCAACTGGCAAGTGTCTTCACTGACATTTTCAACATGTCCCTGACTGAGTCTGTAATACCAACATGTTTCAAGCAGACCACCATAGTCCCCGTGCCCAAGAACTCTAAGATAACCTGCCTAAATGACTACCGACCCGTAGCACTGACGTCTGTAGCCATGAAGTGCTTTGAAAGACTGGTCATGGCTCACATCAACAGCATAATCCCAGAAACCCTAGACCCACTCCAATTTGCATACCGCCCCAACAGATCCACAGATGATGCAATCTCTATCGCACTCCACACTGCCCTTTCCCACCTGGACAAGAGGAACACCTACGTGAGAATGCTATTCATTGACTACAGCTCAGCATTCAACACCATAGTGCCCTCTAAGCTCATCACTAAGCTAAGGATCCTGGGACTAAACACCTCCCTCTGCAACTGGATCCTGGACTTCCTGACGGGCCGCCCCCAGGTGGTAAGGGTAGGTAACAACACATCTGCCACACTGATCCTCAACACGGGGGCCCCTCAGGGGGTGCGTGCTCAGTCCCCTCCTGTACTCTCTGTTCACCCATGACTGCATGGCCAGGCACGACTCCAACACCATCATTAAGTTTGCCGACGACACAACAGTGGTAGGCCTGATCACCGACAACGATGAGACAGCCTATAGGGAGGAGGTCAGAGATCTGGCCGTGTGGTGCCAGGACAACAACCTCTCCCTCAACGTGACCAAGACAAAGGAGCTGATCGTGGACTACAGGAAAAAAAAGAGGAGCACGCCCCCATTCTCATCGACGGGGCTGTAGTGGAACAGGTTGAGAGCTTCAAGTTCCTTGGTGTCCACATCACCAACGAACTATCATGGTCCAAACACACCAAGACAGTCGTGAAGAGGGCACAACAAAGCCTATTCCCCCTCAGGAGACTAAAAAGATTTGGCATGGGTCCTCAGATCCTCAAAAAATTCTACAGCTGCACCATCGAGAGCATCCTGACTGGTTGCATCACCGCCTGGTATGGCAACTGCTTGGCCTCTGACCGCAAGGCACTACAGAGGGTAGTGCGTACGGCCCAGTACATCACTGGGGCAAAGCTCCCTGCCATCCAGGACCTCTATACCAGGCGGTGTCAGAGGAAGGCCCTCAAAATTGTCAAAGACTCCAGCCACCCTAGTCATAGACTGTTCTCTCTGCTACCGCACGGCAAGCGGTACCGGAGTGCCAAGTCTAGGTCCAAAAGACTTCTCAACAGCTTCTACCCCCAAGCCATAAGACTCCTGAACAGCTAATCATGGCTACCCGGACTATTTGCACTGCCCCCCCACCCCATCCTTTTTACGCTGCTGCTACTCTGTTAAGTATTTATGCATAGTCACTTTAACTCTACCCACATGTACATATTACCTCAACTACCTCAACTAGCCGGTGCCCCCGCACATTGACTATGCAACGGTACCCCCCTGTATATATAGCCTCCCTACTGTCACTTTATTTTACTGTATATATAGCCTCCCTACTGTCACTTTATTTTACTTCTGCTCTTTTTTTCTCAACACTTTTTTGTTGTTGTTTTATTCTTACTTTTTTGTTTAAAATAAATGCACTGTTGGTTAAGGGCTGTAAGTAAGCATTTCACTGTAATGTCTGCACCTGTTGTATTCGGCGCATGTGACCAATAAAATTTGATTTGATTTGATTTGATTTGATGATCTATTTTGGATTAAATTTGAATGGAGTTGATGGAGAGAGAGAAAGACTGCAAGAGAGTGCTCGTGCGTGCACTGATTTAAAGCAAATATATTTGAGTGATAGGCTGTTTTAAAACTCTGCAGCTGTAATAAAACAAATATACATACACTACCAGTCAAAAGTTTGGACAAACCTACTCTTTCAAGGGATTTTCTTTATTTTTATTATTTTTTATGTTGTAAAATAATAGTGAAGACATCACTCACTCACTCACTCACTCACTCACTCACTCACTCACTCACTCACTCACTCACTCACTCACTCACTCACTCACTCACTCACTCACTCACTCACTCACTCACTCACTCACTCACTCACTCTCTCTCTCTCTCTCTCTCTCTCTCTCTCTCTCTCTCTCTCTCTCTCTCTCTCTCTCTCTCTCTCTCTCTCTCTCTCTCTCTCTCTCTCTCTCTCTCTCAAATTCAGATTGCTTTATTGGCACAAAATACAATTTGTAGATATTGCCAAAGCAGTATTGTGTTACAGCATTTCAGTCAATTCAATACAATGCAATAAGGATTTTGTTTCATTTTCCCAATATCAAATAGGAGGTTTTCATTCTGTAACAATTTGATTGATGTCCCTGTGTGTTCGATGATAGGGTTGTTTAGTGTTTTTAACAGCTAACATAAGAGACTTTCAGGGTTCAGCTCTTGGGTTTCCAGTGCTTTGAATTACAAGGATGTTTTGGGGCTTAATTTCAAATGGTGCCAAAATTTGCGTGTATTTTCTTTATATTTACAATGAAAGGGAATCTTCTGAGTTCCGCTCTGCCTGCATTTTTTGGTACTTTCTTTGGATATTTAGGATAATTATGCAGTATTCTGTATGTAGATTGGCTATTGGGTTTTTCTCCCAATATAATCGTAAATACAGGTTGGACCCCAAACCTTGCTTCCATATAGTGCAATTGGTAAAATTACACTTTTAAATATTTTGCACCTGATTTGGTTGGAATATTTATTTTTGATAATTTTATTTTTTAGGGCATTCACTACCAGATCAAATCCACCAGAGGCACATATTTTTAGTCCCAGGTAGTTGTACCATTGGACATGTTCAATCATGGTATTTCCTAATTTGAAGGAGAGTCTGATGCTCTGATTCCTGGCCGTTTTCTGGAAAATCACGACTCTGGTTTTCTGAAAGTTGATGTTGATTGCCCAGTTGATGCTGTATTCCCAAAGAATGTTAAGTTGTTCCTGTAGACCTTGCTCTGTTGGTGACTGTCACGGATTCTGCCGAGGCTGCTCCTCCTCCTAGGTCGGGCAGGCTTCGGCGTTCGTCGTCCCCGGAGTACTAGCTGCCACCGTTTAATGTTTCTATGTTTGATTGCTTTTGTCTGTCTATTACACCTGTGTCCGTTTGTGTCTGATTACGTGTTCTATAAGTTGCCTGTTTTATATTGGTTAGGTTGTGTGTTGTTTTTCGCCTGTCCGTTGTGCTGCGTGTTTTTTCTCTGTTTTGTTGTTTTATTGTTTTACGCATAGTTGCGTAATTGCTCGCCCCTGTTTTGTTTTGAGGCCGTTCTTTGTATCTTTGCCTTGTGGTTTCACAAGTAAACTTTGTTGGACTAAGCTTCGGTGTCCTGCGCCTGACTCCCACACCACATACACCTCAGCCTTGACAGAACAACACACCAGTATGGAGTCAGCAGGAGCAGTGGCGGCACCCAAGTCGCTGGAGGATTGGATCAGCGACCAAGACACCATGATCCGGCAACTTGGGGCCGCCATGAACGAGGTGTCCAACACTCTGCGCCGGTTGGTTACGGGAGAGGTGCCCACGCCTTCTCACACCATACCATCACCAACGGCCAGTCCTCCTCTCTCAGCACCGGAACCCAGTGGCATTCGGCTCTCGCTCCCGAGGGCATATGATGGTTCTGCAGCCGGGTGTCAGGGGTTCCTCCTGCAGGTGGAACTCTACCTGGCCACCATACACCCAGCGCCCTCGGGATACGAGAGCGTCTCCGCCCTCATCTCCTGTCTATCCGGCAAGGCGTTGGAGTGGGCCAACGCCGAATGGAGGGGAATAGACGCCGCTACCATCACCTACGCGGAGTTCTCCCGCCGCTTCAGGGCTGTCTTCGATCATCCACCTGAGGGGAAGGCGGCGGGGAGCGTCTGTTCCACCTCCGACAGGGGAAGAGGAGCGCACAGGAGTTCGCCCTGGAGTTCCGGACTCTAGCGGCGGATGCGGGGTGGAATGAGAGGGCCCTCATCGACCATTACCGGTGTAGCCTACGAGAGGACGTTCGTCGTGAGCTGGCCTGCAGGGACACCAACCTATCCTTCGACCAGTTGGTGGACATCTCCATCCGTCTCGACACCCTGCTGGCTACCCGCGGACGTCCCGAGTGGGGGTCGTCCATTCCACCCCCCAGCACCTCCGAGCCGATTCCCATGGAGCTCGGAGGTGCTGGCGCTAGAGAGAGGAGGAGAGAGAACCCGAGGGGGGCTATCCCCTGCACCAACTGTGGCCGTGGAGGACACACCGCGGCCAGGTGCTGGGGAGGGTCTCCTGGGAGAGGGGACAACAGGTACCAGCTGGGGAGTCATTTCAGGTCAGTAGGCGCCCCACTTACCCAGAGCTCTCTGTTGGTCACATGTGTATACCTGTGAGATTTCCACAGGTGGCACCTCATTCCCAGCATAAGGCGCTAGTAGATTCAGGCGCAGCTGGGAATTTTGTTGATCGTGCATTTTGTTATAGGTTAGGAATTCCCCTTCGGCCGGTAGAAGCCCCCTTTCCTGTTCATGCCCTAGACAGCCGGCCGTTGGGGTCGGGGTTGATCAGAGAAGTCACAGCACCACTTAAGATGACGACGCAGGGGGGTCATGAGGAGATCATTCAGTTTTATCTGATTGACTCTCCTGCGTATCCCGTGGTGCTGGGGCTTCCCTGGTTAAGCGCCCATGATCCTACCATTGCGTGGCAACAGAGGGCTCTTATGGAGTGGTCTGCCCAGTGTGTAGGGAGATGTCTAGGTGTTTCCTTAGGGGCGACCTCGGTAGAGAGTCCGAACCAAGTGCCCGCAATGCGCATTCCCCCTGAATATGAGGATTTAGCACTTGTGTTCAGCAAAACGAGGGCAACACGGCTACCACCTCATAGACAGGGGGATTGTGCGATAGATCTCCAAACAGGAGCGGCACTTCCGCGGAGCCGTGTGTATCCCCTGTCTCAAGAGGAGACAGCGGCTATGGAGACTTACATAGCCGAGTCCTTGGCACAGGGATACATACGGTCCTCCACTTCCCCGGTTTCCTCGAGTTTCTTCTTTGTGAAGAAGAAGGACGGGGGTTTGCGCCCGTGTATTGATTACCGTAGTCTCAATCAGATCACGGTTAAGTACAGTTACCCTCTTCCACTGATTGCGACTATGACAGAATCATTACGCGGAGCGCGGTTCTTCACAAAGTTGGATCTCAGGAGCGCGTACAATCTGGTGCGCATTAGGGAGGGGGATGAATGGAAAACAGCATTTAGCACCACCTCGGGTCATTACGAGTATCTCGTCATGCCATACGGGTTAATAAATGCTCCTTCAGTGTTCCAATCCTTTGTTGACGAGATTTTCCGGGACATGCATGGGCAGGGTGTGGTAGTATACATCGACGACATCCTAGTGTACTCTTCTACACGAGCCGAGCATGTAGCCCTGGTGCGCCGAGTGTTGAGGAGACTGTTGGAGCATGACTTGTATGTCAAGGCAGAGAAATGCTTGTTCTTCCAGGAGTCCGTCTCCTTTTTGGGTTATCGGTTGTCCGCGTCTGGTGTGAAGATAGAGGTTGACCGTGTGTCGGCCGTGCGTAATTGGCAAACTCCAACCACTGTAAAAGAGGTGCAGCAGTTTTTGGGTTTTGCTAATTACTACCGGAGGTTTATCCGGGGCTTTGGACAGGTTGCAGCTCCCATTACGTCCCTGCTAAAGGGGGGTCCGGTTCGCTTGCAGTGGTCAGCTGAGGCGGACAGGGCATTTGTCAAACTGAAAAACCTGTTCACCTCGGCTCCGGTGCTGGCGCATCCGGATCCCTCTTTACCATTCCAAGTAGAGGTAGACGCGTCCGAGGCCGGTATTGGGGCAGTCCTGTCGCAACGGTCCGGCACGCCACCTAAGCTCCGCCCCTGTGCGTTCTATTCTAAGAAGCTCAGCTCGGCGGAGCGTAATTATGACGTAGGGGACAGGGAGCTGTTAGCTGTAGTCCAGGCCCTAAAGGTATGGAGGCATTGGCTTGAGGGGGCTCAACACCCTTTCCTCATTCTGACTGACCACCGTAACCTGGAGTACATCCGGGCAGCTAGGAGATTGAACCCTCGTCAGGCTAGGTGGAACATGTTCCTGACCCGGTTTGTTTTTAAGATCACATACATCCCAGGGTCCCAGAACGGTAAGGCAGACGCCCTGTCCCGGCGGTATGACACAGAGGAGAGGTCCATTGAGCTTACTCCCATACTGCCGGAGTCTTGTCTGGTGGCTCCGGTGGTGTGGGAGGTCGATGCAGAGATCGAGCGGGCACTGCGTGCCGACCCTACTCCCCCGAGTGTCCTGTGGGGCGGACGTACGTTCCGCTCGAGGTTCGTGATCGCCTTATTTATTGGGCTCATACATCACCCTCCTCTGGACATCCAGGTATTGGCCGGACAGTGCACTGCCTTAGCGTGAAATACTGGTGGCCAACGTTAGCTAAGGATGTGAGGGTTTATGTCTCCTCCTGCTCGGTGTGCGCCCAGTGTAAGGCACCTAGACATTTGCCCAGGGGAAAGTTACATCCCCTGCCCATTCCACAACGACCATGGTCCCACCTCTCAGTGGATTTTGTGACCGACCTACCCCCCTCCCAGGGGAATACCACCATTTTGGTCGTTGTGGATCGGTTTTCCAAGGCCTGTCGTCTCCTCCCAATGCCGGGTCTCCCTACTGCCCTACAGACCGCTGAGGCCCTATTTACCCACATGTTCCGGCACTATGGGGTCCCCGAGGATATTGTGTCTGACCGAGGTCCCCAGTTCACCTCCAGAGTCTGGGGGGCGTTCATGGAACGCTTGGGGGTCTCGGTGAGCCTTACCTCGGGTTACCACCCAGAGAGCAATGGGCAGGTTGAACGAGTCAACCAGGATGTGGGTAGGTTTCTGAGGTCCTATTGCCAGGGCCGGCCGGAGGAGTGGTCTAGGTATATCCCCTGGGCAGAGATGGCCCAGAACTCTCTCCGCCACTCCTCCACCAATTTAACACCTTTCCAGTGCGTTTTAGGGTATCAGCCGGTCCTGGCACCATGGCACGAGAGCCAGATCGAGGCCCCTGCGGTGGATGAGTGGATTCGGCGCTCGGAGGAGACGTGGGACGCTGCCCATGTCCATCTGCAGCGGGCCATCCGTCGACAAAAGGCGAGCGCCGATCGCCACCGCAGTGAGGGACCGGTGTACGCACCGGGAGATCGAGTCTGGCTCTCGACTCGAAACCTGCCCCTCCGCCTGCCCTGCCGGAAGCTGGGTCTGCGGTTTGTGGAGCCCTTTAAAGTCCTGTTAAGATTGAACGAGGTGTGTTACAGGTTACAACTGCCTATTGATTACAAGAATATTAACCCCTCGTTCCATGTGTCTCTTCTCAGGCCGGTGGTAGCTGGCCCACTCCAAGAAGATGAGATAGGAGAGACCCCTCCGCCCCCTTTGGACATCGAGGAGGCCCCGGCGTACAGGGTCCGGACCATCTTGGACTCGAGGCGCCGGATGAGTGGTCTCCAGTATCTCGTGGAGTGGGAGGGGTACGGTCCGGAGGAACGGTGCTGGGTGCCTAGGAGGGACATCCTAGATCCATCCCTCCTGACTGAGTTCCACCGTGGGCATCCCACGCGCCCGGGTCCGAGTCCTCCTGGCCGTCCCCGAGGCCGGGGTCGGCACACGGCTGGAGCCGCGCGTCAAGGGGGGGGGGGGGTACTGTCACGGATTCTGCCGAGGCTGCTCCTCCTCCTAGTTCGGGCAGGCTTCGGCGTTCATCGTCCCCGGAGTACTAGCTGCCACCGTTGAATGTTTCTATGTTTGATTGCTTTTGTCTGTCTATTACACCTGTGTCCGTTTGTGTCTGATTACGTGTTCTATAAGTTGCCTGTTTTGTATTGGTTAGGTTGTGTGTTGTTTTTCGCCTGTCCGTTGTGCTGCGTGTTTTTTCTCTGTTTTGTTGTTTTATTGTTTTACGCATAGTTGCGTAATTGCTCGCCTCTGTTTTGTTTTGAGGCCGTTCTTTGTATCTTTGCCTTGTGGTTTCACAAGTAAACTTTGTTGGACTAAGCTTCGGTGTCCTGCGCCTGACTCCCACACCACATACACCTCAGCCTTGACAGTGACAGTAGGACAAGGTCATTTGTGTAGAGCAGGAATCTGACCTCCTCATCTTTAAGGGTGAGTCCAGGGGCTGCAGATAGGTACAACAGTGCTAGTTCACTGATGTAGACGTTGAACAGGGTTGGACTTAAACTGCAGCCTTGTCTTCATTCCTGATGCTGTCAGGGCCACATGCCTTTCCAGGTTCACAGCTTTGTATTTTCTTCGAAAGTTCAGCCTGTGTAATTTGGTAGGCAATTAGGTTCTGGTTGTTTTTAATTGTGTGTTCTAGGGAGCTGAGTTTTTCTTGCATATTTTTTTGGGTTAACGTAAGGTCTTCTGATGTTATTATCCTAAAGAGACTTTCAAAGTGATCTTTCCGAATGTTGCCATTTTGAATGGCTAGGTCATTCCTCTATATTCCACTTAAAGTTCATATGGATAATCTTGAAATTGTTATTTTATTTTCGTAATAAGGCTTGCTTCCCGCTTATTGCTAGAAAGAAGATTGTTCAGGCCACTTTCCTCTCTATAATTGTATATGCATGCAGCCTCCTCTGTCTTACAGAGACTGGGCTATGTTTATCATGCATCCTTACACTTTATTACAAATGCCAAGTCACTTACCCACCATTGCACCTTGTACCAAATGATGGGTTGGACCTCACTTTATATATGCAGAAAGCTACATTTTTATGTGTTCATTTACAAAGCCCTTTTGGGTAAACTCCCTCTTTACCTCTGTAGTCTGGTCTCCTTCACCACCAGCAGTTACCATACCCGGTCTGCTAGGTGGTTGCTACTTAAAGTAGGAATAGTGTACAATCCATGTTTCATCCAGATATGTTAGTGCCACTGAATGAACTAAAAATGTTAATGGGAGACAGTGTTACAGAGGTGTGTAAATGCTTTTTTTGTAAATGCGTTTTAATTATGTAATGGGCTTTTCCTGGTTAAATAAAGGATAAATTAAAAAACATTATCCCAGAACTGGTTTCCATCAATGGAGTTCAATCTCTTTCAGAGTGTTCTCAAAATGCTTCCGTTTCTTACATCTTAGGTTTTGTTTGTATTCTTTCAATGTGTCACAATATTGTTGCCGAACGTCCCTATCTTGTGGTTGGTGATGTTTTCTATTTGATAAAGATCTAAATTGTTTCCTTATGAGATTACATTACAAACCATTTCTCTATTTGAGGTTTCGATTTACAACATTTTTTTTTTTTTTCGCATAGATTTGCTTTTGTGGCAGCTTTATGATAGATCTCATTTGATTTGTTCACAGCCAAATGTATGTCTTGGGAGATTTGGGCTGAATATACTTGAAAGGAAATCATTGATACAGGTTGTAGTTTCTGGGGAGTGCAATGCTGTGTTGAAGTGCGTTGCGCTGTCAGGGGCCTGTCTGTATGTTTTATTTCGATTAATCAGTGCTCTGTTTGTGTGGTCTTTGGGTGGAGAAGTCTTTAAAAAAATACATTAATCTGACAGTGGTCAGACAATGGTGGCTGTGGTCTGACAGTGAATGCATTAATGGAGGAGGGGTCCAAGTCTGAGATTGCATAGTCAACAACACTGGTACCAAGAACTGAGTTGTAGGTGAACCTTCCCAAAGAATCTTCTCTAATCCTGCCATTAAGAAAATACAGGCCTAAGGCTCGACAGAGATGCACTAACTCCTTTCAATTTTTGTTCACTAGCTGGTCAGGGCTATTTCTATTACTAGTGATGGGAATCGGGTATAAGGAGGGATGACCAAATATATATATATATATTACCCTCAGGGTCTACACATACAGGTTCAGAACCTGTTCTAGCATTAAAAGCCCCACACAAAAGCTAATTTCCTTCAGCTGAAACTGGTTGGTCTCTCATTGGAGATTATCATAAAACTGAGCATATAATAATAAACTGAATCTGAGGGAGAAGCATGTACCGCACTTATATATAAATCATTGTCACTAACGATTGTACCTTTGTTGAGTTTTAACAAAATGTGGGTGTTACCCTTTTTGATTTGGCTCAGTCAAAGGTACTGTTTATACCATATGATCATTCCTCCCGAGTCCCTGCCCTGTTTTATGTTTTTATGTTTTAATGATGTAAGTAGAATTTCCCTATAGCCTAAAGGACATTGAGTATCTATAGCACCACAGCACCCTGTTTCTAGATGTTTTATTATGTCTTGACCTTTTGTGAGAGGTGATTTGAATGAGTCAGGCGCAGGAGGGTAAATAACAGAATACAGAGTTTATTCCGTAGTACAAAGTTACGCTGGATAGCATCAAACAGTCCAGTGCGCAAAACATGCGCACTGGAACAAAACAGGCACAAAGGGAAAATATACCCCGGCAATACAAAATACACGTAGCTCAACCGAGCTACTCTCTCCTCACATGAAACAATCACCCACAAGGACAATGGGGGCAGAGGGAACACTTATACATGTACTAATGAGGGGATATGAACCAGGTGTGTGTAGTAGACAAGACAAAACAAATGGAATAATGAGATATGGAGCGGCAGTGGGTAAAAGGCCGGTGATGACGAATGCCAAAGCCTGCCTGAACAAGGAGAGGAGGCAGCTTCGGAGGAAGACGTAACAGTACCCCCCCTTGACACGCAGCTCCAGCCGTGTGCCGACACCGGTCTCGGGGACGACCAGGAGGACGCGGAGCAGGGCGAGCCGGATGGCGACGGTGGAAATCCCGAAACAGAGAAGCATCGAGGATATCCCTCACTGGGACCCAGCATCGTTCCCCCGGACCGTACCCCTCCCACTCCACGAGGTACTGAAGGCCACCCACCCGACGCCTCGAATCCAGGATGGAACGGACGGAGTACGCCGGGGCCTCCTCGATGTCCAGAGGAGGTGGAGGGACCTCCCGAACCTCAGACTCCTGGAACGGACCAGCCACCACCGACCTGAGGAGAGACACATGAAAGGAGGGGTTAATTCGATAATCATGGGGGAATAATAACCTATAGGTAACCTCGTTGATCCTTCTCAGAACGTTGAACGGCCCCACAAACTGCGGGCTCAACTTCCGGCAGGGCAGGCGGAGGGGCAGATTCCGGGTTGAGAGCCAGACCCGATCACCCTCACTGCGGTGGCGGTCAGCGTTGGCCTTCTGACGACGCATGGCACGTTGGAGATGGACGTGAGCAGCGTCCCACGTCTAATCCGCACGCCAAAACCAGTCATCCACCGCAGGAGCCTCGGTCAGGCTCTGGTGCCACGGAGCCAGAACCAGTTGGTAACCTAAAACACATTGGAATGGCGTTAGGTTAGTGGAGGAGTGACAGAGAGAGTTCTGGGCATATTCGGCCCATGGCAAGAACACCGACCACTCCTTCGGCCGGTCCTGGCAGTAGGACTGCAGGAACCTACCCACATCATGATTTACCCGTTCCATCTGCCCATTAGACGCGGGGTGGAAACCAGAGGTCAGGCTGACCGAGACCCCCAGACGTTCCATGAACGTCTTCCAGATCTTGGATGTGAACTGTGGACCCCGGTCAGACACTATATCCTCTGGTACACTGTAGTGCCAGAAGATGTGTGTAAATAGGGCCTCCGCAGTCTGCAGGGCCATGGGGAGTCCGGGCAGAGGAAGGAGGCAGCAGGCCTTGGAAAAGCGATCCACAACGACCAGGATGGTGGTGTTACCTTGAGAGAGGGGAAGATCGGTAAAGAAATCAATACTCAGGTGAGACCATGGTCGTTATGGAACTGGTAAAGGCTGTAACTTACCCGCTGGGAGGTGCCTAGGTGCCTTATTCTGGGCGCACACCAAGCAGAAGGAGACATACACCCTCACGTCCTTAGACATGGTAGGCCACCAGTACTTTCCGGTCAGGCAGCGCACTGTACGACCGATATCTGGGTGACCAGAGGAGGGTGACGTGTGTGCCCAGAAGATCAGACGGTCACAGATAAGAGCAGGCACGTACTGCAGCCCAGCTGGACACTGAGTTGGAGATGGCTCTGTGTGTATAGCCTGCTCTATATCCGTGTCCATCGCCCATACTACCGGCGCCACAATGCAGGAGGCTGGGAGTATGGTGGTGTTGTCTCTGGGCCTCTCCTCTGTGTCATACAGCCGTGACAATGCATATGCCTTCATGTTCTTCATACCTGAGATGTATGATAGAGTGAAATCAAACCGGGTGAAGAATAGGGCCCACCTGGCCTAGCGAGGGTTCAGCCTCCTCGTTGCCCGGATTTACTCCAGGTTACGGTGGTCCGTCCAGACGTGGAAAGGGTGTTTCGCCCCTTCGAGCCAGTGCCTCCACACGGTCAGGGTCGGACAACAGCCAACAGCTCCCGATCACCAATGTCGCTTGGGTGGCAAGCCTGAGCGTTGAGATAGGACAGCGCCTATCCTTCCCTCGGACGCATCCACCTCCACTACGAACTGTAGTGATGGATCGGGGTGGGCCAATACCGGGGCTGAGGTGAACAGACCCGTCATGTTACTGAAGCAGACCAGCGTAGCCCGGGACGGCCCACCCTTCAACAGAGATGTAATGGGAGCTACGACCTGGCCAAAGCCCCGGATAAACCTCCGATAGTAGTTGGCAAAGCCAATAAAGCGCTGCACCTCCTTAACCATGGTTGGAGTAGGCCAATTACGCATGGCTGAAATGCGATCTCCCTCCATCTCCACACCTGAGGTGGTAATGCGGTATCCGAGGAAGGAGACGGACTGCTGGAAAAACAGACACTTTTCTGCCTTGGCATTAAGGTCATTTTCAAACAGTCGGGCCAGCACTTTGCGAACCACGGACACATGCTCGGCGCGTGTAGTGGAATACACCAGAATGTAATCGATGTAGACCACTACACCGCGACCAAGCATGTCCCGAAACTCCTCATTCACAAAGGACTGGAAGACGGATGGATCATTCATCAAACCGTAGGGCATCACCATGTATTCGTAATGCCACATGGTTGTCTTCCACTCATCCCCCTCTCGGACACGCACCAGGTTGTACGTACTGCGGAGATCTAATTTGACGAAGAAGCGCACCCCATGCATTGACTCGATCACTGAAGGAATGAGGGGAAGAGGATAACTAAATCGTATTGACTCCTTGTTCAGTGATCGATAATCAGGGCGCAGACCGCCGTCTTTCTTCTTCATAAAAAATAAACTTGAGGAGGTGGGCGAAGTGGAGGGACGTATAAACCCCTGGCGCAGGGACTCGGTGACGTATGTTTACATAGCCTCCATTTCAGCTTGTAACAGGGGATACACATGACTCCTGGGAGGCACAGCGTCTAGCAGGAGGTTTATTGCGCAATCCTCCGCCCGATGAGGTGGTAACTTGGTCGCCTGCGTTTTGGAAAATGCGTGCCCCAAATCGGGGGGAATACGCACGGTGGGGGTACTGTCTGGACTTTCCACCGTGGTTGCACCAATAGAAACACTGAGACACCTACCCTGACACTCTCGCGACCACCCCGTGAGAACCCTCTGCGGCCATGAGAAGGTGGGGTTGTGGAGTGCTAACCAAAGAATACCTAATACCACAGGGAAAGCAGGAGACTCAATAATAAAAGAAGTGACTTGCTCGCAATGAGTCTCGTGGGTAACCATGGTGACTGGTGCTGTAACTTCCCTAACAAACCCGGACCCTCATGGTCGACTGTCTAGTGCTCTGATGGGGAGTGGAATGGATAGGGGAACCAATGAAATGCCTAAACTGTGTAAGAATGCCCTGTCCATAAAGTTCCCAGCTGCGCCTGAATCGACTAGTGCCTTACACTGGAGAACTACAATGTGATCAGGAAAGTGGATGGGTAGGGTACAGTGCGCAGCAGAGGGCTCTGAACAAGTGTGGTTGTTCGATACCTGGGGTGATGCGAGAGTGCCCTGCCTGCCACCTCCAGATCCAAAAGAACGCTGACGACATCGAGCGGTGTAATGTCCCTTCGTGCCACCAGAGTGACACTGGCACTGTCGTCATCCGCTCTCTCGGATTGCCGCTCCATCCAGCTTCATCAGCTCGTGATCCGAGACGGGCGGGGTTGGAATGGGCAGACCCCCTCCAGGACGTCCTCTGGCCGCCAGCAGGTAGTCCAAGCAGATGGCCATGTCCACCAGTTGTGTGAAGGACAAGATGGTGTCCCAGCAGGCTAGCTCCCTTCGGACGTCCTCCCGCAGATGGCGCCGAAAGTGGTCGATGAGGGCCCGCTCGTTCCACCCGGACCCAGCTGCTAGTGTCCGTAACTCCAAGGCGAAGTCCTATGCAGTCCTCGTCCCCTGCCTCAGGTGGACCAGCCGCTCGCCCGCCTCTCGACCCTCGGGGGGTGATCGAAGACAGCCCGAAAGAGGCGAGCGAACTCCCTGTAGTTGTCCAACGCGGCACCTCCTTCGTTCCAGACCGTGTTGTCCCACTCCAGGGCTTTCCCCGAGTGGCAGGAGACGAGGACGGACACCTTCTCCCACTTCGATGGGGCCGGGCTGATGCTGGAATAATGGAGCTCTAGTTGGAGGAGGAATCCCTGGCAGAGAGCAGCTGTCCTGTGGAACTCCCGTGGTCGGGATATATGGATCCCTCTGGGTGCTGGTGTGTGGGTGGCTGGATCCGGTCGCCCAGCTGGTCTCGACACATCGCTTCTCCCAAGCTGGCTAGCATCATCAAATTTTCCTGGACCCGTGCCACGACTCCAGGCCTGCGCTCCTCTCCCGCTGACTCCATAGCGGGTGGGTGATTCTGTGAGAGGTGATTTGAAGGAGTCAGGCGCAGGAGGGTAAATCACAGAATACAGAGTTTATTCCTTAGTACAAAGTTACGCTGGACAGCATCAATCAGTCCAGTGCGGAAAACAGGCACACTGGAACAAAACAGGCACACTGGGAAAATAAACCCTGGCAATACAAAGTACACGTAGCTCAACCCAGCTACTCTTTCCTCACATTCAACAATCACCCACAAGGACAAGGGGGGCAGAGGGAACACTTACACATGTGCTAATGAGGGTATATGAACCAGGTGTGTGTAACAGACAAGACAAAACAAATGGAATGATGAGATATGGAGCGGCAGGGGCTAGAAGGCCAATGATGACGAACGCCGAAGTCTGCCCGAACAAGGAGAGGAGACAGCTTCGGAGGAAGTTGTGACACCTTTGGTGTTGTTAAGAAAATCTGGGTTTGTGGTCTTAAGACCTAAGGTAGAGGAGTACAAGCCCTGGATATTCCAAGAACTAATCATCAATGATCTCATTTCATATACTGTAAGTATATATATACACTACATGACCAAAAGTATGTGGACACGTGCTTGTCGAACATCTCATTCCAAAATCATGGGCATTAATATGGAGTTGTTCCCCCCTTTGCTGCTATAACAGCCTCCACTCTTCTGGGAAGGCTTTCCATTAGATGTTGGAACATTGCTCTGGGGACTTGCTTCCTTTCAGCCACAAGAGCATTAGTGAGGTCGGACTCTGATGTTGGGTGATTAGGCCTGGCTCGCAGTTGGTGTTCCAATTCATCCCAAAGGTATTTGATGGGGTTGAGGTCAGGGCTCTGTGCAGGCCAGTCAAGTTCTTCCACACTGATCTCGACAAACCATTTCTGTATGGACCTCGCTTTGTGCACGGGGGCATTGTCATGCTGAAACAGGAAAGGGTCTTCCCCAAACTGTTACCACAAAGTTTGAAGCACAGAATCATATAGAATGACATTGTACGCTGTAGCTTTAATTTTTTCCCTTCACTGGAACTAAGGGGCCTAGCCCAAACCATGAAAAACAGCCCCAGACCATTATTCCGCCTCCACCAAATTTTACAGTTGGCACTATGCATTGAGTCAGGTAGCGTTCTCCTGGCATCAGCCAAACCCAGATTTGTCCGTCAGACTACCAGATGGTGAAGCGTGATTCATCACTCCAGCGAACGCGTTTCCACTGCTCCAGAGTCCAATGGCGGTGAGCTTTACACGTCTCCAGATGGAGCTTGGCATTGTGCATGGTGATATTACGCATATAAATAGACAACAAGAAAATGTTAACATATGTGATAAGTGTTGACTATATCTACATGTCATTTCAGAATGTGAAACTCATTTTTCTTTTTGCTTATATAATGTAGGTCCAATACATTGGGTTATGCCTATTCTAGGAGTTTGCACATCAGATTCAGCAGTTGACGCACCTCTCCGATGGCTGAAGGGTCGATATATCACTTAACGGAGGCTGCCTCTGCATATGTGGGCTTGCAGTGAGGCTGAGGTATGGTCTGGGCTGGGGTACCCTCCCGTGGGCCACTATTTGTCCTACCCCTAGAGTACAGTCCAGTGCTTTGAAGGGTTGGGCTGAGCTAAGCTGTGTCTGGCACTGCTGGGTTGAGCGAGGCTGATTATGACACAGCTGGACTGAGCTGGGTTGGTCCTGGCACTGTTTGGCTGAGCTGGGTTGGTTCTGGCACCGCTGAGCTAAGCTGGTCTGGGTCTAGCGCCACTGGGTTGAGCTGGATCTGGCACCGCCTGGCTGAGCTGGACTGGTTCTGGCACCGCCTGGCTGAGCTGGGCAGTTCTGGCACCGCTGGACTGGGCTGGTTCTGGCACCACTGGGCTGAGCTGGTCTGGGTCTAGCGCCGCTGGGCTCGGACATGTTGGCAGGGGCTGGAGTTGTCTGTGTCTGGCTCAGCTGAGATGAGATTGGCCTCCTCTCTCTCCTTGGATAGCGGGGAGGTGGGGGGTGCTATGTTGCTGGGCTGGTATGATTTTGGAACTCAGGTCCTTGGCAAAGATTCTGACTCCCTCATAGTCCAGGTGTTCATGGTCGTACAAGTGCTCACATGTTAGGGTGTGGTGGTTAGAGATGCTGACATTTGGTAGTGAGGCACTGTCCATTTTTTGGTTGACATTGTGGATCATTTGCCAGGGGAGATCTTTCCTTGGTAGAAGGAAATATCTTCCTTGTTTGTGTTTGTCCTTGGGAACAGGATTTGTGCTTTCTCTGCCACCTTTCTCACTTCCTCAAGCACACGTTCTCCTTTTGTGTGCAGGTCATTTGTCCCAGTATGTATGATAAGGTTCTCAGGATCTTCCAGCTTGGCTTGATAGAGCAGTCAGCAGAATTTAGTTGTCTGGTGTCTGGGGAATAGTCTCCTATCTTCCAGATACTTATCATTAGAGTCTATCAGAACTGCAGTTTTGGGAGGTCTCCTGGGTTGAACTGGATCCTGTCCCCTCTCCTCTGGAGGTGTGTTCAGCTGAACATGGCCAGACTGCTGGGAGGTTGGCGAGGCAGGGTGGGCTGTGGCAGGCTGGGAGGTTGGCGGGTCAGGGTGGACGCTAAGAGGCTTCTGAGGCAGATGGGGTGAAGGCTGCACTGGGCTCAGGGGTATCTGGGCTTCTACCAGGCTGATGGGGCTACTCTGTTGGTGGCATGGTCAGGGCATCGATGTCCCTCTCTCTCTGCTGCAGCTCCACCTTTACTACACACAGCTCCTCTTGGAGGGCGTCATTGGACTGTGTCATTTGTTCAGTGTTCGGTCTTAACTTCTTTCTTAATTGTTATATTAATGCATGGCTCTCCTCTTGGAAATGACTCAACTCTTCTATCAGCATCTGGACAGTGTCACATTCTTGTTGTTTGCTCTCCCTGAATTCCGTTATCTCCACTTCAAGTAGGGAGAGGCAGTTCTGGATTTGTTTCACCCATAATGTTTTTGGTGTGCACACAGCTGCTACAGGTGAGGGAGGGAGTGATGTACTGTGGGCCTCCTGGTTTGAAGCCCAGGTTTTGGGAGTTGCAGGCGTTGTTAGTGGAGACATGTCAGTTTTTAGTTCCTCATCCACTGGAGGTTTTATCATGTCGAACTCTTCTTCAAACAGCTCTAGACTGACCTCAGAACCTTGGATCATTACTGTTCCGTTATTATACATATTAATATTACATTTTGGGTTTGTGTCCACATACAATTGTCTCATGGTCTTGTTTCCTGACATTTTAAGATGTTTGTTTGCCTTGTGCATGGCTGCATGCCAAGCATTTGGACGTTCAGTGAAAAAGAGAAAATCTACCTTGATTTCTTTGTCTTTTTGTTGCATAAAGTCTGCTCTTAGGGTCTCTCGGTGTTCATTTAAAACTTTGTATTTATATTTATTATTCCCTGCTTCAGTGGCAATACCTTCTACAAATGTGATTGCAAGGTCGCTGAGCTTGGGGCTTGTAAATGTATAAATCTTAGTTGATTACAGCTAGATACAGTAGATGTTACAGCTGATTTGCACTTGGCTAGTTGTAGCTAGGCGTTTTTGATTGTCCTTTTTGTTATTTGTTAGCTAGGTTTTTTATCTAACAGTAGGTAGCCAGTAGCTAGAACCTCTCGTAGCAACTCCCTAGCAATGTGTAAACAACTGTTAGTTTGTTAGCTTGTTAGCTATCCAGTTGAGTTATCAGGATA